>NW_027185761.1:79104866-79151720 GCF_028583685.1 Petaurus breviceps papuanus
ATATCACAGAGATTGATCACATTTCCAATGTGGACTTTTGAGAGTGTATTTAAATGTGCTTTTTCTTCACCTTGGATTACAGAGCCTTTGAGAGAATGTTGGGAAGGAAAAATAAAAGGAAAAAAACATAACATGGTAAATTTTTGTCTTGGTCAACTTGTTGTATAGCTTTAAGTATGTGTGTGTGTCTATTCTAATCACTATATGAAGACTCGGTAATCTGTGATTGGCACAAGAACAACCTCCAATTAAAATCTGTAGTGGTGGATTGATATATCCATAACAATAATTGACAAGTGGGCACATGACAACGGGCTGAGAACGAGGTTTCTTAGAGAGTGCAGAATATGGGTATTGGAGAGAAATAAAGCAGCCAAACCTAAATCCCTATCTATCCTGGAGAGATTGTCGGCTCTCTTTCTTGGGGACAATACAGACTTTAGCCAGGTATTGGATTTTGTCTTTTTTCTTTTTGAAGATAACTTTTGTTTCTGAATGTGACAAAATGAAGGGGAGACCCAGTGATGCATCTGTAATCCTCATAAATCATGGCATCAAGTCATAGCTTAATTTCTATTGACCAATGCTAGAACTTATTGTTGCCCCACAAATGAGGAACATACCACAAATCCTTTTGTAAATAGATCTTTGAAATATTATCATACTTCTGCCATGATATTAGAAGTTAGGAATTTTTCCCTACATGGAACAGAGAAATCTGTGATTCTAAGAAATTATCGGAAGTGAGGATTGTAAAATATGCCACGAAATGCTACTATCAAATATTTCCACATGGCACAAATGCACTTGCGTGCCTATGCACATGTGAGTGATTTGACTGTCTTGGAGAAGTGAAAGTGAGTTTTCAGAGACATGTATGTCCAATAGTCCCTCTCTGAAATGGTATTTTCCCAGGCAAGAAACTTGGTTTTCTAAAAGCCAACAAAGAAAAGGTTAAATTTCTTGTCTATCTGCCTCTGGACCTTAGCAAGAATGAACAAAGATATGACTTCTCTTCCTCTGTCAACAATATTCCTTCCCCAGAAATATTAATATATTTAGCACATGTGGATCAATGACATAGGTATTTTGTTCCTTTTCCTTTCTTCATAAGATTCTAAAAGACAGTCAAGTCAAAACTCCATTGAAGCCTAAATTTACCTCCTTAGTCCTATCTAATGGTAATGGATCCATAGTGCACAGATGCACCCAGCAGGTATGCAATAGCTTGTCAAGTGTCTGCGTTGAGTTAGTAGAGAAAGTAAGAAAATATTTAGAAAGGGAAGGAATAAACTTAGTCTGAAAAATATGAGATTGTAAATATAGAAAAAAAAAAACCTTGCAAAATATCCAACAGATAACCGTTCAATTAAGATGTAATTTTTCTTTAGGTAAAAGTACAAAAAGTGGACAAGCCCCCAAAGATATCAGAAATTGTTAGAGGCTGGTGACTGATGTGGGGAGTCAGAAACAATTGGGGTCCTCTAGAGCAACAACATTGGAAGCATCCTTTAGAGGCTTCTACTCTTACCTCTCATGGAATAAAACACAAATAACAACAAAACATCATTCCCCAAAGCTTTTACAAAGAGCTACCAGCTTCTGCCAGAAAATGTATATTGAAGGGAGCCTGTTGCCCATTCTGCTGTTGGATGGAAGTAACTTTTAGAGCTTTCTGTTTCAAAATGGATACACTGAACCATTGGTCCTTGTCCTATCTCCTAAAGCTAGGCAGAAACCTATCTCATTCTTTTTCCCCCATGCCAGCTTCAGGTACTGAAATCCACAAAGTACAAGCACTGAAAAACGGTTGGGAACTTCTGACCCAGGCCAGCTGCTCCCTTTACAAAGGAAGAAACAGGAGCAGAAAGGATACATGACTTACTCAACATCACACAGGCTGAAGAAGAATTGGGGTTTTAATCCAATCCGACATTGGTTCTTTAATTCAAATCCAGTCATACTCCCATCACAATGACTATTCAAATATTTTATTTCTATTTCAAAGATAGCAAAATACTGAAGAGTGAAAAAGTTTTATTAGTATCCCAAGCAATTTATCCCAGTGGCAGCTTGGCTGGCCAACACTAATGATGGAATTCTCATGGTACAGAAAAATGAAGTAAAAGTTGCTGAGGTCTCTTCTTAATCTAAGACCCGTTGAATTTCAAAAACTCAAACTCCCTACAGTCTAAATGTTATCAGAACAATTCATCTTATAATCAACTTTTGAGAGAATGTCAAGTCCCTTCTTTGCAAATTGACTTCTGACATTTGCATGTACCTTGTTTTCTTCCTTACTTCATGCTAAGTCTTTTAGGTCAAAGACTAGCTCCTTACATAAGACGTCCAGGCCCGTGGCAGGCTGGCTTAATACATGAGGAAGAACTCAGCTCAGGTCCTCAGTTTCAGAAGGGAGAAAACATCTTCAGCAGCTGTAGCTGCAACACCAAGTCTTCTAGCATCTGGAATCAAAGGAAAAAGTTGACCTATTAACAGAACACTTTTAAAAATCTTTAATGCTTTATCTGAAATGTATGCTAACATCAGTAATGAAAAGTTCAGACATGTTCATGCTTGCAAAAACAGTATTTTAACCTAGAAGTAAAATTCCCAAGTGAGGGGTTAAAAGCTTCCAGATCATCTCTTTGACTCTTCATATTTCATATGTGGCATCTTGACTCTTACAGAGATTTTATCTTCCAGCGATGGAAAAGGAATAAATAATTCTCCCCTTCATATCACCACTGAGTTCAAGTCACATCTGTAGATGAATAATTAAAAGTCCAAATAAAGGGATCTGTCCAGCATCCCAAAGCAGCACCTCACTGGCAGATATGGCCAATGGACATGGAATTGCCCAATTCTGCATCCTGTGCTCTTACCCTTAATCTATGTGAATATATGGGTAGAACTAAGGTGAAATGATCATTTTCTTTTTTTTTTATAAGTGATGGTTCCTTTCATGCTTCTACTTTTGATCCTACATAACCAGCAAATAACTCTTTGTATGTTTTTCCTGGCATGAAGTTTTCACTACCTAAAATGTTTGTCATAAAAATTCTGGATATAAACCACGCTATGTTCTTAGGAGAACAAACATTGTAAAATGCCAATAGGCTCAAAGAGTTCAAAAGCCTCAATTCTGAAGGCTGTCCAAGAAAACTTGAAAGATAGGAAGCCCTAGAGTGACCTTGCTGATCCTCAAGCCCAGTGGTTTTTATGGCGCCCTAACAGTCCAAGTTGTGAAACTAGAATAAAGAATGTGCATTCTGGGCTCACATTACCCACACTGAATGCTTGGCATGTTTATCACCATGCTTATCTGAAAAAAATAAAATAGCATAGCATGATGGTGGAGGAAATGCAAAAAATACTACATTTGAAGAAGACATCACCCCTCCTCCCCATCCTGGAATAGAAATAAAATCAATTTTAAAAGTTGTCATAATATCAATATTGGTTTTCTTCTCCTAGTTAGAAACTTTGCTTCTTACTTAAGCTAAACAACACCTTCCATGACAGAATCAAGATGGAAAGGTGCTTGGTGCTTTGGCAATAATTTACATTTTGCTGAAATCTGAAAGTATGTCCAAATCCTCAGTGAGCTGTTTGGGACCTTTATGGGTAGTGAGGTTCAATTCCTTCAGACAACCTGGTGCTTCATGTTGAAATGCTAGCTTGGTATCAGCACAAGTGATATAAGGCATTAAAGAATTTTCTGTACCAACAAGCATCCTAGTATCCCCAGGGTGGCTGCCAGCACAGGTTTTTAGATCTGCTTTTCTAAAGAAAAGCAGCTCAAAATGGGTTAACAATCTTGATTAAATAAATCAAACATATCTTTTACCTAGTTTAGGGGAAAACATCAGCACCCCAAACTTCAGATTATACAGACAGGTTACAAGCAGAAGTTACAAGAAGACAGAGAAACATTTCAAGCAGACAGGCCTCCAACTGTCTGACTATTACATCCATACCTAGTCTCAGTTACCAGAGAAGGCAGTATCAACATCTGGGTTTTCAAAGCTGGGGGTGCTTCATGGCTGCCCAGAGTCTGATTTAGTCAAATCACACAGTACTTCTCAACGTGAGCCCCAAAACAAAGCCTCACATCAGGGTTTATATAGCCTTCTCCTGGCTCAGAGAATGTAAGTACCCTCTTGATCCACTGCACAATTAAAAAGCGTTCCTGAAAACCAACCCTCCCCTCAACAGGCTCCAGGTGCACTTAAGCCTATCAAAGGGCCTAGGGGCAGGGAAGATCTTAAATTCCCATTCCCATAACAATGTCCTAGTAACATGACAAGTCTTACTGTTTTTTCACCAAAGACAAGGAATATTGCTTTTGGTAGTTAGAAAAAACCAGACCTCCATTTACATCCTGAAATCAAGCAAGGTGGATCTCTAACACCTCTCAGAACAACAGTTTAACTTTAACCCTGACTGCGTCAAACTCCATATTACTTAAGTACCCAGATTTGATCTTGAAAGAGGAAGAAATGTATGTGTGTGACCTTAAAGATACACAAGCCTAACAAGATCTCTGGTAGAAGAGAAGGCGATGGGAATCAAAGCTTGTTCCAATTCTGGCCAATGAATCATTGTTGAATTTTTTTCCTGCTCACTCTTTCTAATGCCAAAATCAGATGATTTCCAAATTCATTATTAAGAGTTCAACTAGGGTGGAGCCAAGATGGCGGCATAAAAACAGGACTTCTGCATGGCTCTGTCTCCCACCACCTCCAATACATGTAAAAAAATAACTCTAAACAAATTTTAGAGCTACAGAACACACAAAGTGACAGAGAGAAACAAATCTCCTGCTGAAGGTAGCCTGCTAGTAAAGGTCATTTCCTCAAGGCTGGGAGCCAAGAACATTCCCACATGAGCTGTGTGGTTCTGGCCCCAGAGGGGTCCAACCAGCTGTGGCCAGAGCAGACTTCAGGAGACTGAAGTACCAACAACAATTTCCAGACTTCTTAATCACCAAAAAGAAAGTAAAAGTTCAGTCAGGAATTCTACTGGAACTGGGTGGAGAAAAGCATGGTCTGGCCCCGGACCTCGGGGTAAGAGATGGCAGAGCCCTGGCGGCTGCAGCTGCTGCCTAATGGCTGCTTCCAAAGCTCCAGGTCTGCAGATTGTAGAGGGACTAAGCGACCATTTAGAGGGCAATCACTCTCGCTTTAACCTGCTTGAGTCTGGATCGCAGTCTTGGGTGGTGGTCCTGGGGTGTGTGGCCAGTGTGCCAGAGCTCCTGGAGGCTGCAGAGAGAGTGCTCTCTTAAGAGCTCCAGCAGCTGCAAAACCCCAACAATTTGGGACAAATCTCTCTGCAATGTGGAAGTAAAGTTCTTCCATGGCAAAGAGCTCAGAAGTCAAGTAATTGACTGGCAATAGGAGCAAGCAGAGAAAGCACAAACAGACCATGGAATTCTTTTTGGGGGACAAAAGGGTCAAAACATGGAGTGGAAGGAAGACAACAAAGTCAAGACTCCTGCATCAAAAGCTTCCAAGAAAAGTATGAGCTTTTTTTCTTTCTTTCATTTATTTAATATTTATTTTAAAACAAGCATTTCCATAACACAGTACAATAAAAAGATGATTGTGTATGAAACTGCTAATCTCTTATGTACCACTTGTTATTCCTTTTAAATATATAATAAAGTTATCATGGGAATTTCTCTTCTTTTTAGGAAAAGAATACTGAGTTCATCAAGAAGACGTAAATCCAACCTAGGACTTCCAGCCTTTTTGGGCAAGTGAACCCAAGGAGAAGGGAGTTTTCCGGATGTCCCACCAGCCAGGAAGCTTATCCTAGAGGTCTGGCAGAGAAGAGAGAGGCAGCTACTCAGCTTCTGATTGGGAAGAATGAAGAGAGTTGTCTGAGGTGGCTGACTGAGTAGACTAGAGAGCCTCTCTCTCTGCTGGGCTCATGGAACTAACGTTTGTTAGCAGGGACTGAGATGCTGGTGTCTCTGAAGGTGACCTGACATGAAGGTGTCCCTGACTAAGGAGGTCTAAAGAGAAGGGTCAAAAGGCCATGGATAGAGCTGGTTTGCAGAGCAGGGTAGAAGGGAAAGAGTCCCTTCTTGGCAGGGGACCCAGGAGGAGATTTCTATAGAAATATGGGCAGTGGGAGAGGAGGGATGGGGGCAAAGGTTGGGCAGACACATGAAGCAATAATGGAGTATTTGGCAGCCTTAGGTGGGAAGATGTTAGGTAAGGTGTAGTGCAAGATGAAGAGGGGTGGAGAAGAGGATTTTGGATTTTGGCATTGCCTCTGTGATTGATGGGCAATAAAAGCTGGAACTTTGGCAGGATTCAGAGAGCTAGCTGGGGCCCTGCTGGAGATTCAGCCTGACCTCTCCTTCCATGGAGCCACTGAGCCTTAAGGCCAATGAAATCTGTTGCTCCTATGACATCCTAACAGAGGAATGTTGCCTTCATTTCCATGGCAACAGAATCGTCAGGGTTGCTATGCGTCATCTCTGGAAACTTCCATGGCAACAGGATCAGCAGGGCTTCTAAGGGGCATCTCTGTAGGACTTGTCTCCTCACCCTTGATTTCTGGTTCTGGTTGGGGGTGGAGTGCCTAGGGAAAGTGAGTCATTGCTTGGTGTCAGTTTGCTTTCTGGTGAAAATGGCAACGATTCACATCAGGTTAGGATATGTGCTGCCGCTCCCACTGACCACGGATTTTCTTGTTGCTGAGACTTGAGGTCACAGCCTTTGTGAATCCATGTCTCCTTGTGAGCTCACTCTTAGATGTTAGAGTTAGGGGCTTGAAGAGGATGTAGGAGCTGAGCAAGAAGGACGTGGTGGATGTCCAGGGTCACTAATTTGTTCTTCTCCTCCCCCCAAGACCTCACTTCACAAATGATAGCACTGATGCCAAGAGAGGGGTGCCTCTATCTTCTCAGAGAGCTAGGTTGTTGATGTGGAATGCCAGCCCCAAGTCATCATCTGCAGAGGGCAGTACTCAGCAGGAGAGACAGCTCACAGTAGAGGGACACCAGCCAGCCCCTTTTCCACCACGCAGGCGGATTATTTCCCTGGGAGGCAGACATGGAAGGTTCTCTGTCTCTTCTCTGTCCATCCACTTTCCTCAAGTGGACAGAGTTTGTCTTTAGGCAGGAAAACATGTAGGAGTCCATTTTCAGACATTGACAAAATGTTTCTTTTCATGTGATTAATTCTAAGTAAACAAAGATGAAAATTTCATATGAACTTCAGCCTGGGGGCTATTAACTTGAAATGATAGGACACATTTGGTCAATTCAGCATTAGTGGGAGCCTCTTTTCTTGACCTTCATAAGGGTTTCTTACACACTGCGCTGAGTGAGATGAAGAAGGTGAGAAGATGAGCCTCAGGGAATCTATATCTCTGATGATGTTTTTATAATGAGATGCTGAGCCTCCCGCTTCTCCTGCCCACCTCACATAAGCACAGCACAGTCAATATGTCCCCTGAGGTGTAGAGCAGAGAAAGAGATCTTTTAATAACTCTGTACTTTTTGTGTCTCTGCCTCCTGAAGATGGCAGGGCATGGCTCACTTGTGAGAGAATGGTGCTTATGTGTATGTATACACATATAATACACATACCTATATGTATATGTATGTGCATACATATATTTTGTTTATTTCCCTTGACTGACAGAATCCCAGGGAGGAATCAAGGGGGAAGGCAGCAATCAGCCTGTGCACAATAGCTTCCTTCTTTTCCAGATCTTATCACTTCATATGGATGAGCCATTGGTAAAGTCAGTCTATATCTAGGGGAGTAAGGGGGGTTGGAAACTGGAGGGGGAAGGGGAGAGGAGGAAGAAGGACAAGAGGATGAAGGGGAAGGGGCCACCATACTTGAGATTCCTTTTGTTATTGTTATTGTAAGCAGTTCTGCCACAGACAACCCAAGATTATAACCTCTGGACACCCTTATTAATTCATTTTGCACAGAGCCCAAAAGTGTATGGCTATCACCATACGGGAAAATTCATGTGAATTATGCAAAGGAAAAATGACTTTATAAGTCTTTGCAAGAGGAATCTCTCCCACTCCCACTTCTCTAAGTTTTGTGTAGAAGGTGTTTGGATTGTCCAATAATCAATGGGCATATTCATTTTAAAGAACATTTTCATGATTTTTCTAATCATCCACTATGGGGTCATGAGATTGTTTATTCTTTTCTGTGATTAAGGGTGGGAAAATGCCCATGTTCTGAATGCATTGCGTGCAGCTCTCAAAGCATGCAACTTTCCTTTGTCACCATTCTGCATTGAAGCTGAATTCCTCAGAGAGGGGCCAATTAGAGAAAGATGGTATGAAGGAGCCTGGAGATGCCCAGAAACCCCAGGTTTGCTCCTTTCAGGGAGATGAAAAAGTTAATTTAGTTCCTGAAGTTTTGCCCTTTTGAGGTCCATTCTGGAGGACAAGTAGCCCAAAGAGTGCCATTGGAGCAGCAAGGGAGTGGCAATGTAGGGCTTGTGTTGTTTGACAGAGATTTCTTTCTTCATCATGAATGCTTCATTTCTGTTCCTCCCTCAGCAATGAAATCCAACTGTTGGTACAGTGGGCCGGTGTGTCTTTGTCTAAACTGGCCAAGCCAGCTCTTTGTGTGCAGGTCAGTGAGCCTCTTTTGTAGATGGTAAATTTCCAAAGGCATCGCTGAGCTTGTGTAGACCTCAAGAGCTTCATGTACTCCCTGGAGTGACCAGACTCATTTCCTTCTCCAGCTGCAACTTGACCACTCTCTGAGCACTGCATCTCTACCAGCTCAGGACACTGCTCCTAGGGGGAGATGGACAATAGCTTTGAAGGCTGAATCACCCAGGGGGAAAGGGGCTGAATGGATGAGCTGGGCCCTGCAAAGCCTGGCTGTGTCCTGGATCATCCATCCCCCTTAAGCCTGAGCACCTCTTCAGACATAGGGCAGACTCTGTGCTCCCTAGAAACCTCCATTGCCACTACAGCGAAGAGCCAGTCTGTACATTTTCTCCACCTTCACTGGGGAGGGGTGGGGAGAAGGTAAGAGATTCAGGCAGAACCTTAAGAAACCTGTGGAGATGAATTCGACAGCCAGCCCTTTAAAGGAGCGATGTCTAGGAGTAGGACCTTTAGGAACTGCATTGAAGGAGAGGGAGAGGCGTTGGGAGGATAAATAGAGAAAGTGTGGGTTGTGAGGAAGGCCAATGACTGAGTGCATTTTGTCAGAGCTTTGGAGTCAGAGGCCTTGAAGGAAAGGAAAGCTGAAGTGGGGAAAGGTAAAAGAAATGACCAGGGCCAAAGTGAGGGAGGGAAAGCAGAGGCCGAGGAAGAGAAAGCTGCATTGAGTAAGGCATGGTGTGTAGGAAGAGCAGAGGGCAAAGGGGAGTAAAAGGATCCAGAGGAGGAGGCAGGGAGGCAGTAGGGGAGGAGGGCTTGGAGAGAAGAGTAGCGGGATCATGAGATGGACACCCAGTGCTAGAGGGAGCAGGATCTTCCCCTTAGGCGCTGCCTCAGTGTCTGGCTGGTGGGTCATGGAAGGGGGAGCTCTTGCAGGCATCAGGCATGGGAAGGTGTCTGTGCACTCACTGAGCTGTACGGTGAAACTTCTCTCCTTTCCACTGCAGTTTGTACTGCTACTTGTATTTTAATCATTCCCAGTCTTCTTTAGATTTCACTGTGGTTGTTAAAAGGTGTCACTACTGAGGAGATAATTTCTCTCTTTTTATGGTGGTCCAAAGGGTTGTTTTTGTTCCATATGATCATTCATTTGTTTTTCTTTGGTGAATGATGGTTTGGGGCAAGTAGGAGGTCTTGTTGTGTTAGAAACTTTCGTCCTTTTTTGAGGAATCCCCTGTTTACTTACTTAACAGTTTGTGTTTTTTGGATAATTTAGATCAAGTCCCTTATGAATAATCGATTTATATTTGCTTCTAATCCAGTCTTACAATTTATGGCTAGCTGTGTACATTGGATGAGGGGAATGGCATGGCCCACTTTTCTCATCTACCCCATGTTTACTTTGCAAATGAGAAGACTGAAGCTGAACGTTAGTCATTGATTTGTCCAGGTTTGATAAGTGGCAGACCCGAGATGCCAAGGAGTCTTTGCTGCTCAATTCAAACACCTTTCCCCTACTCACCAATAGTAGGATGAAATCAATCTTGCTTAACACCAAGCAGGCATAATATGGCACTGAGTGGCCCAAATGGCAACCTCTTTTCTCTGGACACCCCTTTTCTGAATCTTTACATTAATTACGCCCATTAAGCAATTGTTGTGTCCAATATGGTCCATTCTAGAGTAAAGTCTTAGTGACTCCTTCTATGTACAAGGTCTCCAAGTTCCTAACAAGACAAATGACTTGCTCAAACCCAAATAATAAACACCCAGGCAATTTTCAAAAGAAGAAATCTCTTCTCTGAATAAGTATATTAATACAGGGAAATGCAAATCAAACATCTCTGATGATTTAGGTGATACCCATCAGATTGGCAAAATTGATAAAAAAGGAAAATGCTGAATGCTGCAGGGGCTGTGAGAAAAGATGGTTATTAATGCCCCTTGGTGGACTTATGCCCAGCTTCAGCACTTTGGAGAGCAGTTTGGAGCTATGCCAAAAAGTAAGCTCTGCATCCTCATTGGCCCAGCAATACCACTACTCAGTCTACATCCCAAAGGCACCATAAAGGAAAGATACATCCACGTGTATGACTTTTGATTGCCTTTACATTTTGGGGGAGACATCCAAGGCTTGGCCCCTTTCTCCCCTAGTGCTAGTTCTACACACACAAGAAGAATAGCAAAGAAGCCCGTGTGTCTAAATTGTAACAAAACAGCAATCAGAGATGGTACATAGGAGCTTCTGTACCAGACAATACAGAATGAAGGAGCTCTTCCGTTGGGAGAGCAAGAACCCAGCTCCACAGAGCAAGGATCCTGCATCTCAGGCAAAGGGAAACTCCCCACAGTCTTTTCTGTAGCAAGCTGGGAACAGGGTCATGATGGAGACTGTAGAAGGAGACTGTTAGCTCCTCTCTTGTCTTCCCAGAATCTTGCCCTTCAGCAACCTGAAGTGGGACTGGCCTTGTCCATTTCCTCCCTAATCCATATGATGAGTCACCAAAGAGGTACTGGCTGAGAACTGAAGCTGTCTCCTCTCCCCAACTCTACCCTACTTGTTATACAGGTAAAAGTCTTCATCTCCACCAGTAAGGAGAGAGTCCTAGAGCAGTGAGCTTGGGAACAGTGGTCACATTCCCACCCTGGGCAGAAACCCTTTGAAGTCCTTTGCAAAGATCAGTTGGGGCAGGTGCAAAACCTCCAAGTATGCAGTATAAACACAAACATCAGTGATTAAAAGCATCAAGGGTGATCTTTTGGCCTCTGCATCCTCATATGTAAAATGGGATGTTCAGCCTGAGTTTTCTCTAAAGTCTCCTCCATCTAACCCTAGCCTCCCATACTCCCATATGCTCCCTCTATCACAGGGCACTGTCAGCATCCCTAACTCATAAAAAAGTACTTAAGGCAGATTTATAGTCCAGTGTTAGGACTGGACTATCTGTAGGCAACTCCTTTCACTTTACAAATGAGGAGACTATTGCCCACAGATGTGATTTGATTTCTCCAAGTTGGTAAATCCAGAACTCAGATAGCACAAAGCTTCTCTGATTATTTCAAGACCTCTTTTCTGTGAGTGAAAGAAGACTAAAGTTTAACTTATGAGTTATATAAACAGAATCTCAACCTTTAATCTCCAAAGTTACACTTATGTAAGGATGGAAAGCCCCCACTTTTCTAGGTCCCATCTCCTCCAAGTCATTCTGACTACAATGGATTCTGGGATGGCATGAAGGGAGTCAGAAAATGTCTGCCTGCCAGACAAGAAATAAAATGCCTAGTCAGTCCAGCAAATGGGTTTTGAAAACTCTCTTAGACACACAGATGTCTACAAACACTCGTTACGTATATTCTATTCTGGTTCTTAAATGGTACTCTACTGCATAAGGACATGAGAGATGAGAAGGGAAAGTGAATAGAGCACCGAGACTGGAGGCAGGAGGAGTTGACATCCAGGCTCAGACACTAGCTGACCATGGACAAATCGCTTCACCCTGTTTGCCTCAGTTTCCTCATCTACAAAATGATCTGGAGAAGGAAATGGAAAACCACTCCTGTATCTTGGCCAAGAAAACCCCCAAAAGGGTCACTAAGATGAACAACAATAGGAAAGAAAATGCCTTAGTGATTGTTATGAAGAAGAATTGGAAAGAACAGTGACTGTGCATCTGTATAAACAAGAGTCTCCAGTAGAAGTAAAAGGGTGATTTCCACTGTGAGAATCTGCCCTCCAGCGAATCGCGTCAACCATCAATTTGGGGTGAGCACCAAGATGATGTGGGAGGAACACAGGGGCTTTTAGGGCATTTCCTTTTCTCCTAAGTGCTTCCCATTCCTACCTGAAAGCATTCCTTTTGTTATTCAGCCTGGTTTTTGTGTCCAACTTGGTGTTCAACAAGCAAATGGTAAATCTCATTCCTTAATGATTCTGAGCTCTCCACCAATTGAGCACCACTATTATAACTAAGCATTCTGATCACTCAATCAGTCCTCTAACTTTTCTGAGCCTCATCAATCAGATGAGACATTTGGTCTATAGAATGCCTAAGGTTCCTCCCACTCCCAAAGTCTGTGATCTAGGCTGCTATGGTCTTGTCAGATATAATGGGCATGTTAACCAAACCTTTTTCTGCATCTCTCTCCTTCCATGTAGTATATGTTACAAATATCATATATAATATATACATATATATACACAATGCATTCTAAGTATACCTGCATATACATATAAATATATATGTAGAGAAAGATTATATGCATAGGTTATATACATGTATCAGAAAGATTGACCAACCTGGACTTTAGCTATTCTTGCAGCTATGGAGCAGAGAACAATGGACAAATAGAGGAAGAATTCTGAGAATTTTATCTTGGACCAACTCTGTCTATCTGCCAAATGAGATATTGCAGAGAACAGCTACAATGTAGGAAGAAGAATGAAAGTAGGAATGTAGACAATTTCCCAGGTGACAAAAGCCAAGAAAGGCCTGATGAAGAGTCAGTAACACTCTGTAGGCTTTGATGCCTAATAGCTTAGGTTATCACCATCTCAATGTTCTTGAGGATTCAAAGAAAGTCTCTCCCTAGCACTTGGAACCTTGTTAAATGAAGCTCTCCTGGCTTCCATGGTGGCTGCACTCATCAGGACAGGTAGGAGAAGCTTAATTAAACCAGCCAAGGATGAGACCTTGCTGAGATTTACCTGATAGTTTTTCCACCTCCATTTTTTGAGGTAACAGGAGCCAATCAGCAACTTCCTGCGTGTCAGTTGGAAGGTTCTTTCCAGGTGTTAGAGAGCAGAATGGGTTGGTAGACAGAAGATTGCTTGACAACATTGATGAAACAGAGAAAAGAAACAAAAAATATATCTGAGAAGCCAGAGTGTTTGTGTGTGTATCTTTTTCTGTTTTCCAGACTCCGATGGGTCAACTTTACATTGTAGATAATCTAATTCAATATGCCTTGTGCCATTTGCTGTAAATATTTCTTGGGATACCTCTACTATGAATTTCTTTGCACCAAATTCCAAATTAGTTCCAAAATACCCAATGGTTATTTTCTTTCTTTTTTTCTTTCTTTTTTTAAATAATTGGGGTTAAGTAATTTGCTCAAGGTTACAGAGCTAGTTATTTCTGGGTGTGGTAGTAAGTATCAGAGCCCGGATTCGATCCCAGGTCATCCCGACACTGGGGCCAGTGCTCTTACTCAATGTGCCACCTGGCTGCCCTTACCAATGGTAATTTTCAAATCACAAATGAAGTGGTTGGGGAGTCTGTCTATGCATATGAGATATGTTAAGAAAATGAAAATTATTCTTGGAGAGAGGAGGGCTGACTCTCTCATGACAACTGGAATTATTTTTCATGAATTCGTGATGATGAAATGAGTTTTTTTTTTACTAAATAAGATTATAAAATATTTACCATTTTATCTATGACAAATTTAGAGGACTGTGTTTTCTTTAATGTTTTGCTTTTCCATTCAAGGGAGTTCTGAGACTGCCTGTTTAAGCCCTTAATCAAAAAGTACAATATGCAAAGAATTAGTAGTGAGAATTTCCTTTCTTTTCAAATAGGCAAAGGTGAGTAGTTGTGATATTTCTTTTTAAGTTTATTTATTTGACATGAGACGTGCTCCTGGTGCAGTACATTAAGGGCCCAGGAAGATGGGGTTGAAGTCCCATGTCAGACCCTTAGGGCATGTATGATCTATTAGGCTGCATTCTCCTCACAATGCTCTAGGACTCTAGGCACAATTGCTGTAAGTCCCAGAGAGAGAATTAGCTAACCTATATTGGTGAAGGGAGGTCCCTCACCTGGGAGTTTCTTCAATGAAATCTCAGGTGTAGTCTCTCTTTATTCTTTTTCTTGGTTTTATACACACACACACACACACACACACACCCATTTGCACATGTAAGCTGTCTTTGGATCTCTTTCACTGCTATTAAATAGAAATTTATTTGATCATATTTCTAATGTAGAGAGTTTTTCCAAATGAAATATTCAAAATTACTCCCATGGATAGAAAAATACTGTTGAATTAAAATGTGCCACCAAGTTGGAACACTCCACTTGAGTAAGCCCTTCATAGGAATATCCTTTGGCAACCTCATTCTGTGGCTCAGAATGTAAGAGCAATGGACACATGAAGCAGATTCCCTTGTCCCCATCACTAGAAGCAGGTGTACAAACCTTATAGGCCTCATTCTCACCCTTTTCTTGTGCCTGCCGATTGCTGCCCAAGGCTCTAGATCAGCGACAATTCTGGTTCAATAGACTTTGGTGGCCAATTCTGGGAGGAGGTCATTTTGGATTACACTTTCTAGGAAGCTCCTTGATCCCAGGCATTGTCTTGATTCATCCTTGCCTCTTCTTGGGCCAAGAGGGCAGAATGTAGACACCTATCAGGCATTTGTGGAATTAATCTGAATTCTATGAGGAAATACATTCTGGGTTATGAACAGCTGATTTCCTAATGAAGTTGTCGAATCCAGATCTTCAGTCCTCATTCATACCCTTCACTGGGAATTTGCCACTTGGCTGCTCTGAATGTATGAGTTGATTGTGAGCACTGCTTTCAGTGCATTGTGACTTGACCTGGAATTTCTGTGCTTGCAGGTAAAAATGAACCCTTGGGGATCTTTGTTTTTCATTCCTACCACCTGTTGGACAAGGAGGTAAAGGATCTGAGTGTTCTGAATGTCAGGATATTCTTGAAGGATATGCAACACATAATGCTGGGAAGTGAGCTTGAAGCTGACCTTATGATTTCTTATAAATTAGCTTTGTAGGGAGGATTTGGGAATATTAAGAACTAGATAGGCCATTTTCGTAAGGACGTACAACTCCTAGCAAAAAAAAGAAAGTAAGGTCATTGAAATATCTCTACAAAATCTTTTCCCCAAGTCGCTTCTCATAATAGTCTTGAAACTGAACAGACTCTACCCCTAAGATTCTCCACATGTTTCCCAAGCTTTCCATTTCTAGAGAGTTTGCAATCCTGGGCATCATCTACTTCTGGAAGCTTAATCATTTGGAAGGCCTTTCCTTCTGAAGGGGCTTCATGGAAGCTGTCTATTATATATGTACATAGAGTTTGATTCCAGACCTTTCAGCTAAGTTGCCTGTCCCTTTGGGGATTGAGCCCAAGAAATAATTCAGGCTTGACTAAGCTAGAAACCAATACTAGTTCAAGAGTGGGATTCTTGGAAAAATTTTTAGCAAGTAATTCTGATGAAGGCCTCATTTCTCTCTTTTTTTTTAAATTTACATTTACTTGGCAACATTCAGTTCCACATTCCCTTAACTTTCAAATTTTCTCCCTCTTCCTCTCCTCCCCCATCCCCATCACATATCTGCAAATATCACGTATCTACAAATATTTTCACATTAATCAGTCAGATTGTAAAGAAGGATTATAACTGATGGAAAGATCAGTGGGAAAGAGGAAACAAAGCAAAGCAAGGAAAAGAAAGAGAGAAAGTAGGTTGTTTCAGTCTGTATTCATATTCCGCATCTCTTTCTCTGGATGTGGATATCTCTTTCAAACAGGAGTCTTTTGGAGTTGTCTTCTAACCTTACATTACTAAAAGGAGCCCAGTCCAATGAAGTCAGTCATCAGACATACATTGTGTCTGTGATTGTATAGAGATTTCTCCTGGTTCAAAGGGCTCTATTCTCAAATATATAGAGAACTGAGTCAAATTTCTAAGAGTACAGGTCATACCCCAATTGATAAATGGCCAAAGAATATGAACAGGAAGTTTTCAGATGAAGAAATTCAAGCTACCCATTGTCATATAAAAATGCTCTAAATCACTATTTATTAGAGAAACACAAATTAAAACAACTCTGAGGTACTATCTCATACCTCTCAGATTGGCTAATATGACAAGAAAAGGAAATGATAAATTTTGGAAAGGGTGTCAAAAAAACTGGGACACTAATGCATTGTTAGTGGAGTTGTGAACTGATCTAACCAATCTGGAGAGCAATTTGGGACTATGCCTAAAAGGCTATAAAACCGTGCATACCCTTTGACCTAGTAGTTCCACTCCTAGCTCTATATCTCAAACATGAAAAAGAGAAAAGGACACATTTGTACAAAAATATTTATAGCAGGTCTTTTTGTGGTGACTAAGAATTGGAAATTAAGGGGATTCCCAGCAATTGGGGAATGACTGAACAAGTTGTGATATATGACTCTAATGGGATATTATTGTGCTATAAAAAATAACAAACAGGAAGATTTCAGAAAAAAAAATCATGGAAAGACTCACATGAATTGATGTAAAGTGAGCTGAATCAAGAGAACATTACACACAGTAACAGCAACATTGTGGGATGATCAGCTGTGAATGACTTACCTCTTCTCAGCATCACAGTGTTCCAGGAGAAACCTGAAGGACTCATGTTGAATATGCTATTCCCCTCCAGAGAAAGAACTGTTGTCTTAATACATACTGAGGCAGACTGTTTCTCTTTCTTTCTTGTTTGAGCTTTCTTTCACACAATGGCTAATATGGAAATGTTTTACATGACTTCACACATATAACCTATATTAGATTGCTTATCATCTTAGTGAAGGAGAAGGGTAGAAAGGGAGGTATAGAATTTGCAGCTCAAAACTTAAAAAAAACAAGTAAACAATGCATGTTAAAATTTGGTTTTTCATTTAAGTAGGGGAAAATAGAATTAAAAAAACAGCTGGGCTTCCTGGATTCAATACTTACTTAAATCTACAAAGTAAAGCTATAAACAACTCAAGCAATGATTTTGGAAAAGGTTACATTAAGGAATTCCAACACATTGTCCAGTTGTCATAGAAATCGGACCTGAATATATATGATCAATGATATCAAACAATAGAGTCTAAGGCCATTTCCATGGTAATATTTGTCACTCTAATGTCAAATTCTCTCTGAGTTAAGTTTCTTCTTTATGATATTTTCCTAAATAAAAGTAAAGAAAAATGTAGAACATTCTGTATAATAATTCTTTTACTTGAAGGAAATGTCCTTGTTCTCAGCTGAAAGCTGCTGGTTGACCATTGCCCTGGACATCACAAACCATTGCCCTCATTCCAGTCCTCTTAGTGTGTTCCTTCTTGCCTTCTCTAGTTGTGCCTAATGTGGACACACCAGGGCTAAGGCTGAAACACCCTCATCATAGTCCCTCCCTCAGAGCTGGCTCTCTCTTGCTCTTATCATGACATTCAGTACTTAATTGTCAACTTCTTTGTAATCACCTATGTTCTAATCTAGCCCCTAACTTTTGATATGACACTTCAGTGGAATAAGTTATACCAGTTTCTGAATATAGTATTTGCATTTTGATTGAGATTACATAAAGTAAAGATAAAATGAAAAAAATGCACATATTTTAGTTGGTAGTGGGTGGTGGTGGTAGGTTTCTGTGTGTGTCTCTGTGTGTTAGTGAATATGTGTGTGTTAGTGCATGTGTGTATGTGTGTTTATGGTATGTGAGCACGCATGTGCTCATAATATAGGTGCACTATGGGGATCTTTATCTCTCAACCGAACATCCTTCAGCAAATTTCATTTATGATGCCTCTTGGTGAAATAGAGATGGTCCTGGGTTCTAAAAGGCAATGGCAGTGGAGGTTCTGTCAAGATGGAAAGGAGTTGGGCATGGAGCTGGTGAAGGAATGAATGATCTAGTATGGTTGTAGTAACCTAGCTAAATCCAGGGAAGGCAATCCTCCAATTGTTTGCAGGTTAATGAATGTGTTTGGCCACAGCAACTCTCAAAATCTACTAGTAATTTGTCTTGAGGGTATGTTTATGTTTGGACAGGTTGCATTCCATCCCTGAAATTCTGGGTCATGAGACACGAGGAAACATTGTCCTGTGAAGAAGTTTAGTGCCATTCTGGGTTTTTGTTTATTTATTTTTTTTTTGGAGGGGGGAAGGTAAGGCAAATGGGGTTAAGCCCAAAGTTACACAGTTAGTGTGTCAAGTGTCTGAGGCCGAATTTGAACTCAGGTCCTTCTGACTCCAGGGCCATTGCTCTATTGTGCTCTTTTTGTTTTTCAAGTTCCAACTATTTGACCAGATTATTTAAGTCAATGACACATTTATAACAGGACTAAATAAAGAGGAAATCAACTCTACTTTCTAAAAGATAGAAGCAAGTGTTCAGTAAATGTGCTGCTTTGCGGGTGTGATGCAAATATTGTTCTCTCACCTTCTATATAGAAAGTTTCAGATTATATTAAAATAGCCACAGCAATGGAAAAGAAATATTATTAAAGATTTCTTTCCTTCCCTGGTTTTGGTTGTTGGTGTTAGATGTGAATGACTTAATTTTGTCCGATAAGCTGCAAGATTTTAGGATTCATCTACACACTTTGGTCAGAGTTGAAGAGTCGTCAATCCCATCTCTGAAGCGTATTTGGAGAACTTTACAGCCAGCATGCCTTTTGACTTATTTTTAATTGGCAATTTTTTCCTCTGGTGATTGAATACTACTCCAACCTAAGGCGATTTTGGAAAATCTGAAAGATCATACTTTTGCCTATTCAGTTTTTTCTTATTGGGACCATTCTATGAACATGAAACTGATCATATCTCTTTTGAAACCAGGCTTACAATTGCATGAAAAAACGAAGATGATGAGGAATCTCATCCAACAGCTCATGGGCGAGAAACAGGCAAAGAGATATTGGTTCAATTCAGGTAAAGAACAAATGGTACATGAAACATCTTCAAAGGACACAAAAACTCAATTTGTTCCATTATTCCCCATTATTAAAGATGAGTCTTGTTTAAAATAAATCTCTTTATTAAGAATCAATAATCTAAATCACTAAAAAATATCTTGAATCTCTTCATCAGTGACTCATTGATGCTTCTCATCTGACTTCTCTTCACAGGTCATTGATCAACTAATCTCTGGTCAGTGGACACACAGTGGGCTAACAACCAGGAAAATGAGACTTGATATATGGACTCCTTTATCTTGGGCCTCCTTGTGTCCTATGTCCTTAGAAATGGGATCTGTATCCAGAAGGCATGGACCTTTCAAAGTCCTTTCTTGCATAATTCCAGATGTTTTCCCCAGAATTATTGGACCCCTTTTCACTCCTCCAACAGCATATTGATAGTATTTTTCCTCAGTTTTCCAAACATGTCTAATCCATATATTATCGTTTTGTGAATTTGATGGGGATGGAGTGAAAATACAGTTGGTTTGATCTCCACTTCCTTCCTTATTCATGATGTGGAACAGTTTTTCAGCAATACTGCTGAAAGCCTCAGTTCTTCTTGTGAAAACCATTTGCTAATGTTGTTATCAAATGTTTATCTATTGGAGACAGGAGGACTGACTTTAAAGACCATGGTCTTATGGGTTTATTTGAATTCTTTAGACATTTTGAATAGCAGACTTTTAATTTAATTAATTTATTTTTTGTAGTTCTATCATGTACAACTTGGTATGACTTTTAAATATAAATCAAAGTTATCATGTAAATTTCTTTCTCCCACCTCCAGAAATGGCTACCTTTATACACGTGCATATTTTTATACATATTACAAAATGGTTGGATCAGCTCACAGATACACCAAACAATGAATTAGTATCCAAATTTTTTTCACCTCATCTCCAAAATTTGTTGCTTTCCCTTTCAATCATTTTAGCCAATCTGGTCGGTAGAAAAGGGTATCTCAAGGTTGTTTTAATTTGCATTTCTTGGATTACTAATGATTTAGAACATTTTTTCATATGTCTATAAATTATTTTGATTTCGTTGCCAGAAACCTGCCCATTCATATTCTTTGACTAGTTATCAAGTGGGGAATGACTGATTCTTAATAGAGTTGACAAAGTTCTTTATATATTTGAGATATGAGACCTTTATCTGAGGACCTGTTTCTAAAAAAAAAAAAAAAAAACTTACCCCAATTTTCTGCTTTCCTTCTGATCTTGGCTACATTTGTTTTATTTTTACAAAACCTTTTTAATGTAATGTAATTGGGTGGCTAGGTGGTGCAGTGAATAGAGCACCAGCCCTGAAGTCAGGAGGAACTGAGTTCAAATCTGCCTTCAGACACTTGACATATTTCCTAGCTGTGTGACTTGGAGCGAATCACTTAACCCCAATTGCCCTCCAAAAAGCAAAAGAAAAAAATTAACGTAATCAAAATGATCTATTTTATACCTCACAATGCTCTCTATCTCTTGTTTGTTCATAAATTGTTCACCTATCCATAAGTCTGATAGGTAATTTGTTTCACATTTTTCAAATTTTCTTGCAATATCTCCCTGTATATCTAGGTCGTGTACCCATTTTGACCTTATCTTGGTAAATGGTATAACATATTGATCTATGCCCAATTTCTGCCAGATTGCTTTCTAGCTTTCCCAACAATTTTTTTTTACCAAAAATAAATTCTTGACCTGAAAACTTAAATCTTTACACTTATCAAACCCTTGGTTCCTATATTCATTTGCTGCTGTAATTTGTATGTCTATTACTTTCTACAAATATATTTTTCTCTTTTTTAATCAGTAGCAGATAGTTTTTATAATTACTGCCTTATAATATATTTAAGGTCTGGTACCGTTAAAGCTCCTTCCTTTATGCTTTTATAAAAATTAATTCTTTTGATATTGTTCATATTTGTTCTTCTAACTGAATTTTATTATTGTTTTTCCTTATTCAGTAATATATATTAATTTAATTGGGATGGCATTGAATATAGATTAATTTAGGTTAAATTATCATTTTTACCATATTGGTCCTGCCTACCCACGAACAATTATTTAAATAAATCTGATATAATTTGTATAAAAAGTTTTTTTTTTAATAATTTTGCTCATAGAGTTCCTTGGTTTGTTTTGGCAGGTATACTCTGAGGTATTTTATGCTAAATAGTTATTTTGAATGGGGCATCTCTAGCTTTTTCTTCCTGCAGGGTACTGTTGGTGATATGTGGGAATGCTGATCATTTATTTGGGTTTACTTCATATCCTGTTACTTTGTTAAAGTTATTAATTGTTTCAAATAATTTTTAGTTGAGTCCAGGATTTTCTAAGTATATTATCATATCATTTGCAAAGAGAGATAGTTTTATTACTTCATTGCCAATTCTGATTCCTTTTATTTCTTTTTCTTCTCTTATTGCTATTGATAAGATTTCCAATAAAATATTGAGTAATGTTGGTGACAGTGGACATCCTTGTTTCACACCTAATCTTACTGGGAAGGTTCCTAGCTTACCCTATTAGAAATAACACATGCTGTTGGTTTTAGGGAAATGCTTGTTATCAATTTACAGAAAAAGTTCATTTATATATAAACTTTCTAGTGTTTTTTTAAATAGAAACGTGTGTTGCTTTTTCTGCATCTATTGATATAATCATATGATTTTTTGTTACTTTTATTATTGATATTATCAATTATGTTTATGGTTTTTCTTATGTTAAATCATCCCTGTATTCCTGGTATGAATCCCACTTGGTCATAATG
Source organism: Petaurus breviceps papuanus (assembly GCF_028583685.1). Classification (NCBI taxonomy): domain Eukaryota; kingdom Metazoa; phylum Chordata; class Mammalia; order Diprotodontia; family Petauridae; genus Petaurus; species Petaurus breviceps. The sequence continues at coordinate 79,126,969 of NW_027185761.1, forward strand.
TCAGATCTTTGTAATATATTGTAATCTTTTAGCAGCAATTTTCTTTTTTTTTTTTAGGATTTCTGCATCCATTTTCATTAATGAAATTGACCTAAAATTTTCTTCCTCTCTATTTACACTTCACTTAGGTCAAATCTCCATCTCTAGGTTATTCTCCAGTTGTCCCAGGAGGACTACTGCTCTACACCAACTCCTGTTTATTTTTGCTGCTCTATGTTTTCCTCAAGGTTTTGTTCTGTCTTGTTCATGAAGGAATTATGCATAGCTTGGAATTTTCTGACCTTCCCTGCCATTTTTCCAGAATAACTGTCCAGTACAAACTTTGTAACTGAGACACTCAATGCAAAGGGTTTTTCCATCTAAGAGTTTCTTGTCCTACTGTCAACTGGAGTGATTCTGTTCATGTGAAAGTTTGCTAAAGAAATATAGTTAAATTTTTCTGTTTGATTTTTGCTGAACTCTCCATCTTGTTATTGATGCCCCCCTCCACTCCTAGCTCTCCCCCAACCATATCATTGAGATTGTTTTTTTTTTAAGAGTTTATTGTGTTAAGCTGCATTTGGTGTCTTTCCAATCATTAGGATTACCTAATTATTGCCCAAATGATTTCTAGTTTTTGTAGATGGGGACTTCCTTCCTCCATGCTTTCCTGTTCTTATGTTCATTTGTTTCCAAGGTATTGGTTATCCAGCTTCTTTCACTGATTTGCTCCCCATCCCCATTTTAAAACCACCAAATAGCTTTGATGGTAACTGCTTCATGATATAATTTGAGATGCAGTAATGTTGGGCTCCTTTAATTCTTTCCCCCCCATCCTTCCCCCTTAGTTTTTGACCTTTTATTACTCATCAGGTTTTAATAGACAAATTTGGTGGCCTTTCCTCACTTTTCATAGCTATTTGTGTCTCTTCCACTTTTGTTAGAATGGAGCTCCTCTTCTATGTAGCAATTCTCTCCTCTGCCAATTCTATGAGTTTGCTCTGGTGCTCCTCTTCTCATTTTTCTATGTTTCTTCACAGCCCATTTTCCACTCAGTAAACCTGGGTGTCCTCTAGTGCTCTGTCCATATAGTCTTCTCTCTTGACACTATTTTTGGGGGAATTTCATCAGCTCCATTCGGTTGAATGATTAGCTGTCTGAATAACTCCCAAATCTATATCCAGGCAGAATCTTTCTCCCAAGTTCCAGATCCAGTCAGCCAATCAGTCCCCTTGCATACATTAAGAATTTCAATCTCCACAAATCTCATATTTCCAACTCCTCACTCTCCCTTAATTCCTATATCATACCTGTTAGCAAACTTTATTGCTTCTGTGACATCTCTGCCACCTACTCCTTTCTTTCTCTTTACATTAGCACTGCTATCTTTGTTGAGGTCTTTATCCCTTCTTGCCTAGGCTATTAAAGTAGCCGCATTTAGAAAATCATCCTTCTCTCTCCCAGAGCCCATATGTAATTAGAAACAATATTTTTAAATGACAAAAAAGAGGTAGAAGAAAAAAATTAATTAAATAAATTAAATGATCCATTCCCTTTCTGGAAACTCCTTCAAAAGAAAAAGCCAGCCTTCTTTGGGTAAATGGATTCACTTTTTCCTATTGAGGTATTTCAGTAATTCTTTGGAAATTCTTCAATACAGTGGTCCTGCCCTTACAACAGCCAGGGCTCTGTGCGTACCAAGATCATTCACAGTCCTCTGCTCACCTCGTGGAAATGCAGCCCTATTGCCTAGTGAATTAAGTTCCGATTCAGGGTCTTCCACTGCATGACCCCAAAGCACTGGGCTTGGACTAAGGAAGACTCAAGTGGCAATCTGGCCTCTGACACTTACTACTTGTATGACCCTGGGCCGGTCACAACCCCAGTTTGCTTTGGTTTCCCCAACAGTAAAATGGGGATAATAATAGCACCTACTTTGTAGGGCTTTTGTGAAAACCGAGCCTAGCCCAGCACCTGGCACAAAGCAGGTAGCACAAAAATGCTTATTCCCTTCCCTTTTCCTTCCCCCTTTTCCCCACATGATGCCATGACCGGGGCTCATTGTCTTTTCCCAAATGTCCATTGAGTGCACCTGTGCTCATATTGTTCTCCCTACTTGGAGAAGCCGTTCTCTCATCGCTACTTATACAATCTTGTTCATCCTTCAAGAGCCGATTTTAGATGGGGAAGAAATAATATCAGAATGTACAATATATGGGCTTAAAGCAGAATTTTTGCTTTAGGAAGAATGATAAAAATGACAAAAACAAGAACAAAAAAAGGAGGAGAAACAAAGGAGAAGGAGGAAGAAGAGGAAGAGGAGGAACAAGAAGAAAGGGAAGTGGAACAAGAGGAGAAGAAACTAGAGGAGGAGGAGGAAGAGGAACAAAAGGAGAAAGAGGAAGAATAAGGGGAGAAGAAAGAGGAAGAAGAGGTAGAGGTGGAGGAGGAGAAGCAGAGGTAGAGGAGGAGGACAGGGGAGCAGGGGCAGGAAGAGGAGAGGGAGGAAGAGGAACAAGAGGGGGAATATTTCAGAGATGTAGAAAGTCAGTTCAGGGCTGGTGAATCTTCCTCCCATGTGCCCCAGCCTGAGTGGTCATGAACTCGGGGCATGTGGGAAGTCAGAAATGCCTATGTTTGAAATCTTCTAAAGTAGCTTAAATCTTAAGAAGAGACTGGCAACAGAATCAATTTAAAATCGATATTTAGGCATTTCTATCTAGCAGTGGGGGACATCTCCATTCCTTACCTATTTAATGACGAGCTGTGGAAGGGAAGATGGCGAATGTGTTCTTGAAATGAGTCACACACAGAAACAGCAGGACATCGTGCCAATAACAGTGACCAGCTGTGCAGTGAGCAGCTATGACAGACTTAGCTCTTCTCAGCCCTGCAATAAGCTTAGACAATTCCAAAAGGTGGTAAGGCCTGTGTGCCCCCAGAGAAAGAACTATGGCGTCTGAATGCAGATCGAGGCAGATGATTTCCACTTTTTCATTGTTTTTTGCTTTCACGATTTTCCCCTTTCATTCTGTTTCTTCTTTTACAACAGGACTGATGTGGAAAAATGTTTAACAGGATTGCATATGTATAACGTATAATGTATATCAGATTGCTAGCTGTCTCTGGGATTGGAAAAGCAGGGAGAAAAATGGGGAACTCAAAATCTTATAAAATATGAAAGCTGTGATTTATCTATTTATTGGAAAAAGTTATGACACTATTTACAAAAATAAAATTGATTATAGGAGCTGAGTCCTGGGAGGACCTGTGGAGCTTATCTTGTTGAACCCAGGTGTCATTTTGGAAGTGAAGAGAATACAGCCCAGAAGGGTCTCGCACCTTGACAGCCAGTCTCCCAGAGGGAGATTTCAGGGCTTCTTCCCCTTTACACAATGCTTTGATTTCTCCACCATACATGCTCCCAACATGTCGCTCAGATTCCCAACCTAACCAAGGGCTGCTGTTGTCTTTTAGTCAAAGATGTCGGCAATTTCCAGTGTTTTTCTCACTGAGTGATTCCTCCTCCCAGTTGCAACAAATGAGGTGCATTGCGCCTTTGGAGGAACAGCAGTGACATCTTCAGGGAGAATGGGGTAACACCTGTTTTTTTTTTTTTTTTTTTCATTCTGGAAATGAAATGAGAACTAAACAAAAGTGCAGTCCCACATGAGCAGTGTAGTTCTGTTCCCCGAGGGGTCCAACCAGCTGTGGCCAGAGCAGACTTCAGGAGAGTGAAGTACCAACAGCAGTTTCCAGACTTCTTAACCTATAAACACCAAAAAGAAAGTAAAAGGTCAGTCAGGAACTCTGCTAGAACTGGGTGGAGAAGAGCACGGTCTGGCCCCGGACCTAGGGGTAAGAGATGGCAGAGCCCTGGCAGCTGCAGCTGCTGCCATGTGGCTGCTTCCAAAGCTCCAGGTCTGCAGATTGTAGAGGGACTAAGCAACCATTCAGAGGGTAATCACTCTTGCTTTAACCTGCTTGGGTCTGGATCGCAGTCTTGGGTGGTGGTCCTGGGGTGTGTGGCCAGTGTGCCAGAGCTCCTGGAGGCTGCAGAGAGGGTGCTCTCCCAGCAATTTGGGACAAAGCTCTCTGCAATGTGCAAGTAAAGTTCTTCCATGGCAAAGAGCTCAAGAGTCAAGTAATTGGCTGGCAATAGGAGCAAGCAGAGAAAGCACAAACAGACCATGCAATCCTTTTTTGGGGACAAGAGGGTCAAAACATGGAATGGGAGGAAGATAACAAAGTCAAGATTCCTGCATCAAAAGCTTCCAAGAAAAGTATGAGCTTTTTTTCTTTCTTTAATTTATTTAGTATTTATTTATTTTTAATTTATTGAATAAAACAAGCATTTCCATAACATAGTATAATAAAACGATGATTGTGTATGAAACTGCTAAACTATTATGTACCACTTCTTATTCCTTTTAAATATATAATGAAGTTATGACAGGAATTTCTCTCTTGTCTAGGAAAAGAATACGGAGTTCATCAGAAAGACCTGAATACAACATAGGACCTTCAGCCTTCTTAGGCAAGTGAGCCCAAGGAGAAGGGAGTTTTCTGGATGTCCCACCAGCCACGAAGCTTATCCTGGAGGTCTGGCAGAGAGGAGAGAGGCAGCTTCTCAGCTTCTGATGGGAAGAATGAAGATAGTTTGCTGAGGTGGCTGACTGCTTAGACTAGAGAACTTCTCTCTCTGCTGGGCTCATAGAACTGACCTTTGTTAGCAGGGACTGAGATGCAGGTGTCTCTGAAGGTGACCTGACATGAAGGCACCCAATCAAGGATGTCTATAGCTAAGGGGCAAAAGGCCATGGATAGAGCTGGTTTGCAGAGCAGGGCAGAAGGGAAAGAGTCCCTTCTAGGCAGGGGACCCAGGAGGAGATTTCTATAGAAATATGGGCAGTGGGAGAGGAGGGATGGGGGCAAAGTGTGGTCAGACACATGAAGCCATGATGGAGTATTTGGCAGCCTTAGGTAGGAAGATGTTAGGTAAGGTGTAGTGCAAGATGAAGAGGGGTGGAGAAGTGGATTTTGGATTTTGGCATTGTCTCTGTTTGTGATTGATGGGCAATATAACCTGGGGCTTTGGCAGGATTCAGAGAACTAGTTGGGGCCCTGCTGGGGTTTCAGCCTGGCCTCTCCTCCCATGGAGCCACTGAGCCTTAAGGCCAATGAAATCTGTTGCTCCTCATGAGCTGCTGATGACATTCTAACAGAGGAATATTGCTGTCATTTCCATGGCAACAGAATCATCAGGGTTGCTATGCGGCATCTCTGGAAACTTCCATGGCAACAGGATCAGCAGGACTGCTAAGGGGCATCTATGCAGGACTTGTCTCCTCATCCTTGATTTTTGGTTCTGGTTGGGGGTGGAGTGCCTAGGGAAAGTGAGTCATTGCTTGAGGTCAGTTTGCTTTCTGGTGAAAATGGCAATGATTCACATGAGGTTAGGGCATGTTCTGCCTTTCCCACCGACAATGGATTTTCTTGTTGCTTAGAAATGAGGTCACACCCTTTGTCAATCCATGTCTCCTTGTGAGCTCACTCTTAGATGTTAAAGTTTGGGGCTGGAAGACGATGTAGTAGCTGAGCAGCATGGAGAAGTTTTTAAGAACCTCTTCATGGTCTTTCTAATCATCCACACTGGGGTCATGAGATGGTTTTTTTCTCTTTTCTGTGATTAGCAGTAGGAAAAGGGCCTCGTTCTGAATTCTTTCAGCGCAGCTCTCAAAGCATGCATCTTTGCTCCGCCATCATTCTGCATTGAAGCTGAATTCCTCAAGGAGGGGCCAATTAGACAAAGATGGTATGAAGGAGCCTGGAGGGGCCCAGGACCCCTGGGTTTGCTCCTTTCAGGGAGATGAAAAAGTAAATTCAACTCCTGAAGGTCTGCCCCTTGAGGTCCATTCTGGAGGACAAGTAGCCCAAAGAGTGCCATTGGAGCTGCAAGGGCAGTGTTTTTTGAGAGAGATTTCTTTCTTCCTCATGAATGCTTCATTTCTGTTCCTCCCTCAGCAATGAAATCCACCTGTTGGTACAGTGGGCCAGTGGGTCTTTGTCTAAACTGGCCGATCCACCTCTTTGTGTGCAGGTGAGTGAGCCTCTCTTTGTAAATGATAAATTTCCGAAGGCATTACTGAGCTTGTGTAGACCTCAAGAGCTTCATGTACTCCCTGGAGTGACCAGACTCATTTCCTTCTCCAGCTGCAGCTTGACCACTCTCTGAGCACTGCTTCTCTACCAGCTCAGGACACTGCTCCTAGGGGGAGATAGACAATAGCTTTGAAGGCTGAATCACCCAGGGGGAAAGGGGCTAAATGGATGAGCTGGGCCCTGCAAAGCCTGGCTGTGTCCTGGATCATCCATCCCCCTTAAGCCTGAGCACTTCTTCAGACATAGGGCAGACTCTGTGCTCCCTAGAAACCTCCATTGCCACTACAGCGAAGAGCCAGTCTATACATTTTCTCCACCTTCACTGGGGAGGGGTGGGGAGCAGGTAAGAGATTCAGGCAGACCCTTATGAAAGCTGTGGAGAAGAATTCAACAGCCATCCCTTTAAAGGAGTGATGTCTAGGAGCAGGATCTTTAGGAACTGCACTGAAGGAGAGGGAGAAGGCATTGGGAGGGTAAATGGAGGAAGTGTGGGTTGTGAGGAAGGCCAATAACTGAGTGCATTTGGTCTGAGCTTTGGAGTCAGAGGCCTTGAAGGAAAGGAAGCTGAAGTGGGAAAAGGTAAAAGAAATGACCATGGCCAAAGTGAGAGAGGGAAAGCAGAGGCCGAGGAAGAGAAAGCTGCATTGAGTAGGGCATGGTGTGTAGGAAGAGCAGAGGGCAAAGGGGAGTAAAAGGGGCCAGAGGAGGAGGCAGGGAGGCAGTAGGGGAGGAGGGCTCAGAGAGAAGAGCAGCGGGATTATGAGATGGACACCCAGTGCTAGGAGGAGCAGGATCTTCCCCTTAGGCGCTGCCTCAGTGTCTGGCTGGAGGGCCATGGAAGGGGGAGCCCTGGCAGGCGCCAGGCATGGGAAGGTGTCTGTGCACTCACTGAGCTGTACGGTGAAACTTCCCTCCTTTCCACTGCAGTTTGTGCTGCTATTTGTATTTTAAAACATTCACCGTTTTCTTAAGATTTCACTGTGGTTGTTAAAAGGTGTCACTACTGAGTAGATAATTTCTCTCTTGTTACAATCGTCCAAAGAGCTGTTTTTGTTCCATATGATCATTCGTTTTGCTTTGGTGAGTGATGGTTTGGGGCAAGTAGAAGGTCTTGTTTTGTTAGAAACTTTCATCTTTTTTGAGGAATCCCCTATTTAGTTACTTAACAGTGTTTTCTCGATGGTTTAGAACAAGTCCCTTATGAATAATTGATTTATATTTGCTTCTAATCCAGTCTTACAATTTATGGCTAGCTGTGTATATTGGATGAGGGGAATAGCATGGTCTAATTCTTCTCATCTACCCCTTCTTTACTTTGCAAATGAGAAGCCTGAAGCTGAATGTTGGGCAATGATTTGTGCAGGTTTGATAAGCAGCAGACCAGAGATGCCAAGGAGTCTTTGCTGCTCAATTCAAACACCTTTCCCCTACTCACCAATAGTAGGATAAAATGAATCTTGCTTAACACCAAGCAGGTGTAATATGACACTGGGTGGCACAAATGCCAAGCTCTCTTCTCTGGACACCCCTTTTCTTAATCTGCACATTAATCAGACCCCTTAAGGAGTTGTTGTGCCCAATATGGTTCAGTCTAGGGTAAATTCTGAGTGACTCCTTCTATGTACAAGGTCTTCAAGTTCCTGACAAGACTAATGACTTGCTCAAACCCAAATAATAAATACCCAATAAATTTTCAGTGGAAGAAATCTTCTCTCTGAATAAGTATATTAATACAGGGAAATGCAAATCAAACATCTCTGATGATTTAGTTGACACCCATCAGATTGACAAAATTGATAAAAAAAGAAAATGCTGAATGCTGCAGGGGCTGTGAGAAAAGATGGTTATTAATGCCCCTTGCTGGATTTATGCCTTGCTTCAGCACTTCTGAGAGCAGTCTGGAGCTATGCCAAAAATTAAGCTCTGCATTTCCATTGGCCCAACAATACCACTACTCAATCTATATCCCAAAGGCATCAAAGAGGAAAGATACACCCACATGTATGACTTTTGATTGCCTTTTCACTTGGCGGGGGGAATACAAGGCTTGACCCCTTTCTCACTTACTGCTATTTCCACCCACAAGAAAAATAGCAAAGAAGCCCAGTTGTCTAAATTGTAAAAAAATAGAAATCAGAGATGGTACATAGGAGACTCTATACCAGGCAATACAGAATGAAGGAGCTCTTCCATTGGGAGAGCGAGAACCCAGCTCCACAGAGCAAGGATCCTGCATCTCAGGCAAAGGGAAACTCCCCAAAGTCTTTCCTGTAGCAAGCTGGGAACAGGGTTATGATGAAGACTGTTAGATGGAGACTGTTAGCTCCTCTCTTGTCTTCCCAGAATCTTGCCCTTCAGCAACCTGAAGTGGGACTGGCCTTGTCCATTTCCTCCCTAATCCAAATGATGAGTCCCCAAAGGACTGGCTGAGAACTGAAGCTCTCTCTTCTCCCCAACTCTACCCTACTTGTTATACAGGTAAAAGTCTTCATCTCCACCAGTAAGGAGAGAGTCCTAGAGCAGTGAGCTTGGGAACAGTGGTCACATTCCCTCCCTGGGCAGAAACCCTTTGAAGTCCTTTGCAAAGATCAGTTGGGGCAGGTGCAAAACCTCCAAGTATGCAGTAAAAACACAAACATCTGTGATTAAAAGCATCAAGGGTGATCTTCTTTTGGCCTCTGAATCCTTTTATGTAAAATGGGATGTTCAGCCTGAGTTTTCTCTAAAGTCTCCTCCATCTAACCCTAGCCTCCCATACTCCCATCTGCTCGCTCTGTCACAGGGCACTGTCAGCATCCCCAACTCATAAAACAGTACTGAAGGCAGATTTGTAGTCCAGTCTTTATACTGGACTATCTGTAGGCAACTCCTTTCACTTTACAAATGAGGAGACTAATTCCCACAGATGTGATTTGATTTGTTCAAGTTGGTAAATGCAGAACTCAGACAGCACAAAGCTTCTCTGATTATTTCAAGACCTTTTTTCTGTGAGTGAAAGAAGACTTAAACTTAACTTATGAGTTATATAAACAGATTCTCAACCTTTAATCTCAAAAGTTACACTAATATAAGGATGGAAATCCCCCACTTTTCTAGGTCCCGTCTCCTCCAAGTCATTCTGACTATGATGGCTCCTGGGATGGTATGAAGGGAGTCAGAAAATGTCTGCCTTCTAGACAAGAAATAAAAGGCCTAGTCAGTCCAGCAAATGAAAACTCTCTTAAACACATAGATATCTACAAACATTCATTACGTATATTCTATTCTGGTTCTTAAATGGTACTCTAAGGGCAGAGCCAAGATGGCAGAGTAGAAGCATGACCTTCCTGCAGCTCCAGCTTCCATCTTCCCCAATCCATGTATAAAGGGGACTCTAAACAAACTTTGGAGCTGCAGATCCCAGAAAATGACACAGAGAAGCTAACCTGCTGCTGAGGACAGCCCGTCAGGCTGGCAGGAATCCAGCAGCCCTACACTGAGGCTTTGGCCCCAGGACGGGCCTGAGCAGTCACCAGCCAAAGGGACTCCAGGTCAGCAGCAGCTGTGGCCGTTTCTGATTTATCAACACATAGATGTGAAGGACAAAGTGAGAGGTCATTGCAGTCCGGATTTGGTATCAGTAAGTGGGAGTGCTTGGCTTTTGCCCCAGGGGCAAGAAGCTGCTGAGACAATGGCACAGCCAGCCAGTGCCACGTGGCAGCTTCAGCTCCTGGCCTGCAGAGTGTAGGAGGACCAAGCACCAATCTGAGGGGTAATTGCTCTTGCTTTAACATGCTTGGATCTGGATTGCAGTCTAGGGTGGAGGTCCTGGAGTGTGTGTCCAGCTTGCCAGAGCATGTGGAGACCTCAGAGAGGGCACCCATCTAATACCTCTGGCAGCTGAGAAAACCCCAGCTTTTGGGACGAAAGCTGCCCTGTCTGGTGGCAGAGTCCTACTGTGGCAAAAAGCCCAAAAGTCAAGTAATTGAGTGGGAAAATGAGCAGGCAAAGGAAACAAAGCAGACAGAAGATTCCAACATTACATTCCTATTTTGGGGACAAAAAGGAGCAAAGCTTGGAACAGGAGGAAAACAGTGAAGTCAGAACTCCTGCACCAAAAGCTTCAAAGGAAAATACAAGCTGGTTACAGGCCATAGAGGACCTTAAGAAGCAGATAAGACAAGTGGAGGAAAAATTGGGAAGAGAAATGAGAACAATGCAAGAAAATTATGAAACAAGAGTCAACAGCCTGAATGAGGAAATTAATACCTTAAATAACAGACTGACTCAAATGGCAAAGGAGGCTCAAAAAGGCAATGAGGAGAAGAAAGCCTTAAAAAGCCAAATTTGCCAGATGGAAAAAGAATCTCAAAACCTCAATGAGGAGAATCATTGCTTCAGAATTAGATTGGAGCAAATGGAAGCTAATGACTTTATGAGAAACCAAGACGATGTTAAACAGATCCAAACAAATGAAAGAATAGAAGGCAAGGTGAAATATCTCATGGAAAAAACACTGACCTGGAAAATAGATACAGGAGAGATAATTTAAAAATTATTGGACTACCTGAAAGCCATGACCAAAGTAAGAACCTAGAAATTATCCTTCAGGAAGTTCTCAAAGAAAAGTTCCCTGATGTTTTAGTATCAGAGGGCAAAATAGAGGTTGAAAGAATCCACTGATCACCTCCTGAAAAAGATCCCAAAAAGAAAACTCCTAGAAATATTATGGCCAGGTTCCAGAATTCCCAGATTAAGGAGAGAATAAGCTAGGAAGAAACAATTTGAATATTGTGGAAACACAATCAGGATAACCCAGGATCTGGCAGTTTCTACACTGAGGGATTGAAGGGCTTGGAATATGATATTCAGGAGGTCAAAGGAGCTGGGATTAAAACCAAAAGTCACCGACCCAGCAAAACAGAGTATTATGTTTCAGGGGGAAATATGGTCATTCAGTGGAATAGAGGATTTTCAAGCATTCTTGTTGAAAAAACCAGAGTTGAATAATAGAAAATTTGATATTCAGATAAAAGAAGCAAGAGAAGCATGAGAAGGTAAACAGGGAAAAGAAATCACAAGAAACTTATCAAAGTTGAACTATTAATATTCCTACATGGAAAAACAATAATTGTAACTTATGAAACTTTTCTCAGTAGCTGAAGGGATTAGAAATATATATGTCTATATATGAGGGTATATGGGCATATGAATACATATGTGAATGTGTGTATATATGTTTACAGGTATACATAGATAGAGGGCACAGGACCAATTTAACAAGAAGGGATGATACTTAAAAGGTGAAATTAAGAGGTGAGAGAGGAATATAATGAGAGGAGATGGGGAGAGACAGATTGGGGTAAACTATCTCATACAAAAGAGGGAAGGGAAAATGGTTACAATGGAGGGGAAGAACAGGAAGGCAAAAGGGAATGGGTCAACCTTATTCCCATTGAATCTGGCTTGAGGAGGGAGTGAAATACACACTAAATAGGGTATCTCACCCTCCAGGAGAGGAGGGGGGGAAGGGGAGGAGAGGGGGGAGGAGGGAGGGGAGGGGAGGGGGGGGGGGGATGGAAGTTGGAAGCACCAACTTTTGAAAAGAGACTGGATCAAAGAAGAGAATAGAACAAGTGGGAGGTGGGATAGGAGGGAGGGAAATATAGTCAGTCTTTTATAATATATCTATTATGTTATTGTTTTGCATTAGCCACACATGTACAACCTATACTGAACTGCTTATCTTCCCAGTAAGGGTGGTGACAAGGAAGGAAGGAAATGAATCTGGAATTGAAAGTTTTAAAATCAAATATTCAAATATATATATATATATATGTATATGTGTGTATATATATATATATATATATATGTTAATACCATCTTCCATGTAATTTGGAAGTAGGATGTACAGGCACTGAGGCATAGAGATCCACAGGAAAAGTCAAAAGGGGTATGGGAGAGAATATGGGAGAGAGCAGATTGGAGGAGGGGATATCCTGTGGGACTGCTATTTTGGAGCAGTGGGTAGGGGAAAAACGGGGAGAAAATTTGGAACTCAAAATCTGGCGGAAACGAATGATGTAAATCAGAAGTTAATAAAGCATCAAAAAAAAAAAAAGAAAAAAATTAAATGGTACTCTACTGCATAAGGACATGAGAGATGAGAAGGGAAAGTGAATAGAGCACTGAGCCTGGAGGCAGGAGGACTTGAGTTCAAATCCAGGCTCAGACACTGACAAGCTGATCCTTACAAGTCACTTCACCCTGATTACCTCAGTGTACTCATCTATAAAATGAGCTGGAGAAGGAAATGGAAAACCACTCCTGTATCTTGGCTGAGAAAACCCCAAAAGGGGTCACAAAGACAAACAACAATCGGAAAGAAAATGCCTTAGGGATCGTGATGAAGAAGAATTGGAAGGAACAGTGTCTGTGTCTGTATGAACAAGTCTCCAGTAGAAGTAAAAGCGTGATTTCAACTGTGAGAATCTGCCCTCCAGCAAATTGCATAAACCATCAATTTGGAGTGAGCACAAAGATGATGTGGGAGGAACACAGGGGCTTTTAGGGCATTTCCTTTTCTACTAAGTGCTTCCCACTCCTACCTGAAAGCATTCCTTTTGTTAATTCAGTCTGGTTTTTGTCTCCACCTTAGTGTTCAGCAGGCAAATGATAAATCTCATTCCTCAATGGTTCTGAGCTCTCCATAAAATGTGCACCACTATTATAACAAAGCATTTTGATCACTCAATTAGTCCTTTAACTTTTCTGGGCCTCATCAATCAGATGAGACATTTGGTCTATAGGATGCCTAAGATTCCTCCCACTCCCAAAGTCTTGTGATCTAGGCTGCTATGATCTTGTCAGATATAATGGGCATGTTAACCAAACCTTTTTCTGCATCTCTCTCCTTCCATATAGTATATGTTACACATATCATATATATATATATATATATATATATACACATACAGAATGCATTCTAAGTATACATACATTTACATATATATATATATATATATATATAGAGATTATATGCATAGGTTATATACATATATCAGAAAGATTGGCCAACCTGGACTTTAGCTATTCTTGCAGCTAAGGAGAAGAGAACAATTGAGAAAAAGAGGAAGAATTTTGAAAATTTTATCTTGGACCATCTCTGTCTATCTGCCAAATTAGATATTGCAGAGAACAGCTACAATGTCGGAAGGAGAATGAAAGAAGGAACTTAGAGAATTTCACAAGTGACAAAAGCCAAGAAAGGCCTGATGAAGAGTCATTAACACTCTGTAGGCTTTAATGCCTAACAGCTTAGATTATCACTATCTCAAGGAATGTTCTTGAAGATCCAAAGAAAGTCTGTCCCTAGCACTTGGAACCATTTCAAATCAAGCTCTCCTGGCTTCCATGGTGGCTCCACTCATCAGGGCAGGTAGGAGAAGCTGAAACCAACCAGGCAAGGATGAGAGCTTGCTGAGATTTACCTGATTATTTCTCAACCTCCATTTTTTTACAGGCAATCAGGAGCCAATCAGCAACTTCCTGCGTGTCAGTTGGAAGGTTCTTTCCAGGTGTTAGAGAGCAGAATGGGGTGCTAGACAGAAGACTGCTTGACTAGCATCGATGAAACAGACTCTGATGAAACAGAGAAAACAAAGAAAAAATATATCTGAGAAGCCACAGTATTTTTTTGTATATCTTTGTGTGTTTTCCAGACTCCAATGGATCAGCCTTCCATTGTAGATAATCTAATTCAATATGCCTTGTACTATTTACTGTAAATATTGCTCAGGATATCACTAGTAGGAATTTCTTTGCATTAAATTCCAAATTAGTTCCAAAATACCCAATGGCTGTATTCAAATCACAAATGAAGTGGTTGGGCAGTCTGCTGGACATATGAGATATGTTAAGAAAATGAAAATTATTCTTGGAGAGAGGAGGGCTGACTCTCCCATGCCAACAGGAATTATTTTTCATGAATTCTTGATGATGAAATGAGTTTGTTTTTTTTTTTTTTTACAAAATAAGGTTAATGAATATTTACTTTTTATCTATGACAAATTTAGAGGATTATGTTTTCTCGAATGTTTTGTTTTTCCATTCAAGGAAGTTCTGGGATCACCTGTTTAAGCCCTTAATCAAAAAGTACAATATGCAAAGAATTTATAGTTAGAATGTCCTTTCTTTTCAAATAGGCAAAGATGAGTAGCTGTGACATTTCTTTTAAGATTGTTTATTTGACATGAGAGGTGCTCCTGGTGCAGTACATGAAGTGGGGCAGGAAGATGGGTTTGAAGTCCCATGTCAGACCCTTAGGGCATGTATGATCTATTAGGCTGCATTCCCCTCACAATGCTCTAGGACTCCAGGCCCAATTGCTGGAAGTCCCAGAGAGAGAATTGGCTAAGCTATATTGGTGAAGGGAGGTCCCTCATCTGGGAGTTTCCTCAACGAAATCTCAGGTGTAGTCTCTCTTTATTCTTTCTCTTGGTTTTATACACACATGTGCACATGTAAGCTGTCTTTGGATCTCTTTCACTGCCATTAAATAGAAATTTATTTGGTCATATTTCTAATGTAGAGATTTTTTCCAAATGTAATATTCAAAATTACTCCCATAGATAGAAAAATATGGTTGAATTAAAATGTGCCACTTGAGGAAGCCCTCCATAGGAATATCCATTGGCCACCTCATTCTGTGGCTCAGAATGTAGGAACAATGGTCACCTGAAGCAGATGCCCTTGTCCCCATGACTAGTAGCAGCATTACGAACCTTATAGGCCTCATTCTCAGCCTTCCCTTTTACCTGCCAATTGCTGCCCAAGGCTCTAGGTCAGCGACAATTCTGGTTCAATAGACTTTGGTGGCCAAGTCTGGGAGGAGGTCATTTTGGATTACACTTTCTAGGAAGCCCCTTGATCCCAGGCATTGTCTTGATTCATCCTTGCCTCTTCTTGGGCCAAGAGGGCAGAATGTAGACACCTATCAGGCATTTGTGGAATTAATCTGAATTCTAGGAGGAAATACATTCTGGATTATGAACAGCTGATTTCATAATGAAGTTGTCGAATCCAGACCTTTAGTCCTCATTCGTACCCTTCACTGGGAATTTGCCACATGGCTGCTCTGAATGTATGAGTTGATTGTGAGCACTGCTTTCAGTGCATTGTGACTTGACCTGGAATTTCTGTGCTTGCAGGTAAAAATGAACCCTTGGGGATCTTTGTTTTTCATTCCTACCACCTGTTGGACAAAGAGGTGAAGGATATGAATGTTTTTGTCATGATATTCTTGAAGAATATGTAACACATAACACTGGGAAGTGAGCTTGAAGCTGACCTCATGATATCTTAGAAATTAGCTTTGTAGGGAAGACTTGGGAATATTTGGAACCAGATAGGCCATTTTCATAAGGACGTACAACTCCTATGCAAAAAAGAAAGTAAGGTCACGGAAATGTCTCTAAAAAATCTTTTCCCCAAGAAACTTCTCATAATAGTTTCCCAGCCCAACAAACATTGAAACTGAACAGACTCTACAGCCAAGATTCTCTACATATTTCCCAGTCTTTCCATTTCTAGAGTCTGCCACCCTGGGCACCATCTACTGCTGGAAGCTTAATCATTTGGAAGGCCTTTCCTTCAGAAGGGCTTCATGAAAGCTGTCTATGACATATGTACATAGAGTTTGATGCCAGATCTTTGAGCTAAGTTGCCAGTCCATTTGGGGACTGAGCCCAAGAATATAATTGAGGCTTGACTAAGCTAGAAACCAATACCTATTTTAAGAGTGGGCTTCCTGGAAAAATTTTATAGCAAGTAATAAAGGCCTCATTTCTCTGTTTTTGTTTATTTACTTTTACTTGACAACATTCAGTTCCACAGTCCCTTGAGTTTCAAATTTTCTCCCTCTTCCTCTCCTCCCCCCCCCCTTCCCCATCATGATGGCTTGCACTCAAATATAGTATCTACAAATATCTTATCATTAATCCTTAGTCAGGTTGTGAAGAAAGATTATAACTGATGGAATGATCAGTGGGAAAGAGGAAACAAAGAAAAACAAGGAAAAGAAAGAGAGCAAGTAGGTTGTTTCAATCTGGATTGAGACTCCACATCTCTTTCTGTGGACGTGGATATCTCTTTCAATCAGGAGTCTTTTGGAATTGTCTTCTGACCTTACTTTGCTGAGAGGAGGAGCCCAGTCTATTGAAGTCAGTCATCACACATGCATTGTGTCAGTGATTGTGTAGAGATCTCTCCTGGTTCAAAGGGATCTTTTCTCAAATATATAGAAAACTGAGTCAAATTTCTAAGAGTACAGGTCATACCCTAATTGATAAATGGCCAAAGGATATGAACAGGAAGTTTTCAGATGAAGAAATTCCAGCTGTCTCTAGTCATATAAAAATGTTCTAAATCACTATTTATTAGAGAAACATAAATTAAAACAACTCTGAGGTACTATCTCATACTTCTCAGATTGGCAAATATGACAAGAAAAGGAAATGATAAATGTTGGAGAGGTTGTGGAAAAAAACTGGGACACTAATGCACTGTTGGTGGAGTTGTGAACTGATCTAACCATTCTGGAGAGCAATTTGGGACTATGTCCAAAGGGGTATAAAACTGTGCATACCCTTTGACCTAGTAATTCCACTGCTAGCTCTATATCCCAAAGAAGTGAAAAAGAGAAAAGGACCTATTTGTAACAAAAATATTTATAGTACGTCTTTTTGTAGTGACTAAGAATTGGAAATTAAGGGGATGCTCTTCAGTTGGGGAATGACTTAACAAGTTATGACGTGTGACTGCAATGGAGTATTATTGTGCTTAAAAAATGACAAGCAGAATTATTTCTGAAAAAAAAAACAGGAAAGACTCACATGAACTGATGCAAATTAAAGTGAGGAGAATCAAGAGAACATTGCACACAGTAATAGCAACATTGTGGGATGATCAGCTTTGAATGGCTTAGCTCTTCTCAGCATCACAGTGTTCCACAAACCCAAAGGACTCATGTTGAATATGCTGATCCCCTCCAGAGAAAGAACTGTTGTCTTAATACAAACTGAAGCAGACTATTTTTCTCTTTCTTTCTTGTTTGAGCTTTCTTCCACACAATGGCTAATATGGAAATATTTTGCATGACTTCACACATATAACCTATATCAGATTGCTTACCATCTCAGTGAAGGAGAAGTGTAGAAAGGGAGGGATAGAATTTGGAGCTCAAAACTTAAAAAAACAAGTAAACAATACATGTTAAATTTTTATTTTTACATGTTATTACGGGAAAATAGAATTTAAAGAAAAACAGCTGGGCTTCCTGGATGCAATGCTTATTTGTACCTACAAAGTAAAGCTATAAATAACTCAAGAAATGATTTTGGAAAAGGTTACATTAAGGAATTCCAACACATTGTCCAGTTGTCATAGAAATTGGACCTATATATATATATATACATGTTTATGATTTTTGATATCAAACAAAGTCTAAGGCCATTTCCTGGTAATGTCATGGTAAGATTTGTAACTCTAATGTGAAATCTCTCTGAGTTAAGTTTCTTTTTCTCATATTTTTGCAAATAAAACTCAAGAAACATGTAGCACTTTCAATATAGTAATTCTTTTACTTGAATGAAATGTCCTTGTTCTCAGCTGAAAGCTGCTGGTTGACCATTGCCCCGGACATCACAAACCATTGCCCTCATTCCAGGCTTCTTAGGGTGTTCCTTCTTGCCTTCTCTAGTTGTGCCTAATGTGGACACGTCAGGGCTAAGGCTGAAACACCCTCATTGTAATCCCTCCCTCAGAGCTGGCTCTCTCTTGCTCTTATCATGACATTCAGTACTTAATTGTCAACTTCTTTATAATCACCTATGTTCTAATCTAGCCCCTAACTTTTGATATGGGACTTGACACTTTAGTGGAATAAGTGATACCAGTTTCTGAGTATAGTATTTGCATTTTGATTGAGATTACATAAAGATAAAATGAAAAAAAAAATACCTATATTTCAGTTGGTAGTGGGTGGTGGTGCTGGGTGTCTCTGTGTGTCTCTGTGTGTTAGTGCATGTGTGTATGTGGTGTGTGAGCACGCATGTGCTTATACTATAGGTGCACAATGGGGATCTTTATCTCTCAACTGAACATCCTTCACCAAATTTCATTTCTGATGACTCTTGGTGAAATGGAGATGGTCCTGGGTCCTTAAAGGCAATGCCAGTGGAGGTTCTGTCAAGATGGAAAGGATTTGGTCATGGAGCTGGTGAAGGAATGAATTATATATTATGGTTGTAGTAACCTAGCTAAATCCAGGGAAGGCAATCCTCCAATTGTTTGCAGGTTAATGAATTTGTTTGGCCACAGCAACTCTCAGAATCTACTAGTAATTTGTCTTGAGGACATGTTTATGTTTGGAGAGGTTGTATTCCATCCCTGAAATTCTGGGTCATGAGACACAAGGAAACATTGTCCTTTGAAGAAGTTTAGTGCCATTCTGGGTTTTTATTTGTTTGTTTGTTTGGTTTTTATTTTATAACATACACATTAAGCCTTTATCTATATTAGGGATCCTTAACCTTTTTTGTGTCATGGACCCATTTGGTAGTCCAGTTAAGACTAGGGACACCTTATCAGAATAATGTTTTTAAATGCATAAAGCAGAAATACCTAAGATTTCAAAAGAAACCAATTACACAATTATGGACACAACATATGTGTGATGACCAACTTTGATAGATTGGACTCTTCTCAACAATGCAGGGATATAAGTCAATCCCAAAAGATGCATGATGGAGAGAAAAACGTGCATCCAGAGAAAGAACTAGAAAGAACTAAATTTATATCCAGGTGGAAGCAAAATACCCGATCTTTTTTGTTCTCTTATTTGATTTTATGTCCTCTATACCAGTTTTCATCCCAGCTGTTACAATCCATCCTTATAACCTGACCATTGTATAATGTGAAAGTATCTACAGATCCTATACTTGATTATAAGACGTTTGGTTTTTATTTTGAGCAGGGAAGGGAAGGCAAAATGGGGTTAAGGCCAAAGTTACGCAGCTAGTAAGTTTGTGAAGTATCTGAGGCCGAATTTGAACTCAGGTCCTCCTGACTCCTGGGCCAGTGCTGTATTGTGCTCTTTCTGTTTTTCAGGTTCCAACTATTTGACCAGATCATTTGAGTCAATGACACATTTCCAATAGGACTAAGTAAAGAGGAAATCAACTCTACTTTCAAAACAATGGAAGCAAGTGTCCAGTAAATGTGCTGCCCTGCAGTTGTGATGCAAATATCTTTCTCTCATCTTCTCTATAGAAAGTTTCATATTATATTAAAATAGCCACAGCAGGAAAAAAGAAATATTATTAAAGATTTCTTTCCTTTCCTGGTTTTGGTTGTTGGTGTTAGATGTGAAAGATTTCGTTTTGTCCAATAAACTGCAAGATTTTAAGATTCATCTACACATTTTGCTCAGAGTTGAAGAGTAGTCAAACACATCTCTAAAGCATACTTGGAGAACTTCACAGCCAGCATGCCTTTTGACTTATTTTTAATTGGCAATTTTTTCCTCTGATGATTGAATACTACTCCAGCCTAAGGAGATTTTGGAGAATCTGAAAGATCATACATTTGCCTATTCAGTTTTTTGCCTACTGGGACCATTCTATGACCATGAAACTGAACATGTCTCTTTTGGAACCAGGCTTACAATTGCATGAAAAACGAAGATGATGAGGAATCTCATCCAACAGCTCATGGGCGAGAAGCAGGCAAAGAGATCTTGGTTCAATTCAGGTAAAGGACAAATGGTACATGAAACATCTATTAAGGACACAAAAACTCAATTTCTTCCATTATTCCCCATTATTAAAGATGAGACTTGTTAAAAATGTCTCTTTTTAAAAATTAGTTATCTAAATCACTAATAAACATCTTGACTATTTTCATCAGTGACTAATCGATGCTTCTCGTCTGACTCCTCACTATTCAACTAATCTCTGGTCAGTGGACATCCCGTGGGCTACCAACCAGGAAAAGGAGCCTTGATATATGGACTCCTTTATCTTGGGCCTCCTTGTGTCCTTTTTCCTTAGAAATGGGATCTGTATCCAGAAGCCATGAACCTTTCAAGGTCCTTTCTTACATAATTCCAGATGTTTTCCCCCAGAATTATTGGACCCGTTTTCACTCCTCCAACAGCATATTGACAGTATTTTCCCTCAGTTTCCCCAACATGTCTAATCCATATATTATTGTTTTGTGAATTTGATGGGGATGCAGTGAAAATACTGTTGGTTTGATCTCCAATTCCTTCTTTGTTCTTGATGTGTAACAGTTTTTCATAGGACTGCTGAAAGCCTTCAATTCTTCTTGGGAAAACCATTTATTTGCTTATGCTTTTATTGAATATTTATGTATTGGAGGCAGGAGGACTGACTTTAAAGACCAAGGTCTTATGGGTTTATATGAATTCTTCAGATATCTTGAATATCAGACTTTTAATTTAATTTAATTAATTATTTTTTTGCAGGTCTATTATGGACAACCTGGTATGACTTTTAAATATACAACAAAGTTATCATGTAACTTTCTTTCTGCCTCTCCCCCCCACGTCCATAAATGGCTACCTTTAGATACGTGTATATTTTTATACATATTGCAGAATAGGTGGATCAACTCACAGATACACCAACAATGAATTAGTGTCCCAATTTTTTTCACCTCATCTCCAGCATTTGTTGCTTTCCTTTTCAATTGTTTAAGCCAATCAGGTTGGTAGAAAATGGTATCTCAAGGTTGTTTTAATTTGCATTTCTCTAATCATTAATGATTTAGAACATTTTTTTCATATGTCTATAAATTATTTTGATTTCATTACCAGAAAAAATGCCCATTCATATTCTTTGACTAGCTATCAAGTGGGGAATGACTGTTTATTAATAGAGTTAACAAAGTTCTTTTTATGTTTGAGATATGAGACCGTTATCTGAGGAGCTGTGTAAAAAAAAAAATTACCCCAATTTTCTGCTTTCCTTCTGATCTTGGCTACATTTGTTTTATTTTTACAAAACCTTTATAATGTAATGTAATTGGTTGGCTAGGTGGTTCAGTGACTAGAGCACCAGCCCTGGAGTCAGGAGCACCTGAGTTCAAATCTGCCTTCAGACACTTGACAGACTTCCTAGCTGTGTGACTTGGAGCAAATCACTTAACCCCAATTGCCCTCCAAAAAGCAAAAGAAAAAATTAATGTAATCAAAATGATTCATTATATACCTCACAATGCTCTCTATCTATTGTTTGTTCATAAATTGTTCATCTATCCATAAGTCTGATAGGTAATATGTTCCACATTTTTCAAATTTTCTTGCAATATCTCCCTTTATATCTAGGTCGTTTATGCATTTTGACCTTATCTTGGTAAATGGTATAAGATATTGATCTATGCCCAATTTCTGCCAGATTGCTTTCTAGCTTTTCCAACTTTTTTTTTTTACCAAAAATAAATTCTTGACCTGAAAACTTAAATCTTTACACTATCAAACCCTAGGTTACTATGTTCATTTGCTGCTGTAAATTGTATGTGTATTATATTCTACTAATCTATTTTTTTCTTTTTTAGTCAGTAGCAGATAGTTTTGATAATTACTGCTTATAAAATATTTAAGACCTGGTACTGCTAAAGTTCCTTCCTTTATGCTTTAAAAAATAGTTCTTTTGATATTATTCATATTTGTTCTTCTACCTGAATTTTATTATTGTTTTTCTTAATTCAGTACAGTAATTTAATTGGGATGGCATTGAATATAGAATACGTTAGGTAAAATTATCATTTTTACTATATTGGTCCAGCCTACCCATGAACAATTATTTAAATAAATCTGATTTAATTTGTATAAAAAGTTAAAAAAAATAATTTTGTTCATATAGTTTCTTGGTTTGTTTTGACAGGTATACTCTGAGGTATTTTATACTGAATAGTTAATTTGAATGGTGTATATATAGATATTTTTTCCTTCAGGGTCCTGTTGTTGATATATGGGAATGCTGGTCATTTATTCGGGTTTACTTCATATCCTGCTACTTTACAAAAGTTATTAATTGTTTCAATTAATTTTTAGTTGAGTCCAGGATTTTCTAAGTATATTATCCTATCATATGCAAAGAGAGATAGTCTTATTACTTCATTGCCAATTCTGATTTCTTCCATTTCTTTTTCTTCTCTTATTGCTATTGTTAGTATTTCCAATAAAATATTGACTAATATTGGTGACAGTGGGCATCCTTGTTTCACACCTAATCTTACTGGGAAAGCTTCTAGGTTATCCCTATTAGAAATAAAACATTCTAATGGTTTTAGGGAAATGCTTCTTATCAATTTAAGGAAAAGTTCATTTATATATAAACTTTCTAGTGTTTTTTAAATAGAAATGTGTGTCGTACTTTATTAAATGCTTTTTCTGCTTCTATTGATATAATCATATGATTTTTGTTACTTTTATTATTGATATTATCAATTATGTTAATGGTTTTCCTTATGTTAAATCATCCCTGCATTTCTGGTATAAATCCCATTTGGTCATTATGCGCATCTTTGTAATATATTGTAATCTTTCAGCAGCATTTTTTTTTTAGGATTTCTGCATCCATATTCATTAATGAAATTGACCTAAAATTTTCTCCCTCTCTATTTGCACTTCACTTAGGTCAAATCTCCATCTCTGGGGGTATTCTCCAGTTGTCCCAGGAGGACTACTCCTCTACCCCAACTCTTGTTTATTTTTGCTGCTCTATGTTTCCCTCAAGGTTTTGTTCTGTCTTGTTCATGAAGGAATCCTGCATAGCTTGGAATTTTCTGAGCTTCCCTGCCATTTTGCCAGAATAACTGTCCAGTAGCAGACTTTGTAACTGAGAGATTCAATGTAAAGCACTTTTCCACCTAAGAGTTTCTTGCCCTATTGTCAGCTGGATCGATTCTGTTCATTTGAAAGCTTGTTAAAGTAATATAGTTAAATTTTTCTGTTTGTTCAATTTTTGCTGAACTCTCCATCTTGTTACTGATGCCCCCCTCCACTCCTAGCTCCTCCCCAAACATATCATTGAGCTTGCTTTTTTAAAGAGTTTATTGTGTTAAGCTGCGTTTGGTGTCACTGCAATCATTAGGATTACCAAATTATTGCCCAAAAGATTTCTAGTTTTTGTAGAATGGGGAATTCTTTACTCCATGCTTTCTTGTTCTTATGTTCATTTGTTTCCAAGGCATTGGTTATCCAGCTTCTTTCACTGATTTGCTCCCCATCCCCATTTTAAAACCACCACCAAATAGCTTTGATGGTAACTGCTTCATGATATAATTTGAGATGCAGTAATGTTGGGCCCCTTTAATTCTTTTCCCCCCATCCTTTCCCCTTAGTTTTTGACCTTTTATTACTCAGCTGGTTATAATAGGCAAATTTGGGGGCCCTTTATCAATTTTCATAGCTATTTGTGTCTCTACCACTTTTGTTAGAGTAGAACTCATCTTCTACGCAGAGATTCTCTCCTCTGCCACTTTTATGATTTTACTCTGATGCTCCTCTTCTCACTTTTCTATGTTGCTTCACAGTACATTTTCCACTCAGTAAACCTGGGTGTTCTCTAGTGTTCTGTCCATATAGCTTTCTCTCTTTAACACTATTTTTGGGGGAATCTCATCAGCTCCATTCGGTTGAATGATTACCTGTCTGAATAACTCCCAAATCTATATCCAGACAGAATCTTTCTCCCAAGTTCCAGATCCAGTCAGCCCATCAGTCCCCTTACATTCCTTAAAAATTTCAGGCTCAGCATCGCCTAGTTGGAAGTCATCGTCTCCTCAAATCTCATATTTCCAACTCCTCACTCTCCTTTAATTCCTACATCATACCTGTTGGCAATCCTTGTTGCTTCTGTGACATCTCTGCCACCTACTTCTTTCTTTCTAGTTTCGTGAGCACTGCCACCTTTGTTTAGGTCTTTGTCCCCTCTTGCCTAGGCTATTAAAAAAGCCTCATTTAGAAAATCCTCCTCCTCTATCCCATAGCCATAAAATATTGTGTAATTAGACACAATATTTTAAGTGACCAAAAAGAGGAAGAAGAAAAAGGAAAGTCAGTCCAATTAACTGGAAAAGTCTGAACATATAGTCAGTGTTCCATTCCCTTTCTAGAAACCCCTTCAAAAGAAAAAGCCAACCCTCTTACGGTAAATGGATCCATTTGTTCCTATTAAGGTATTTCAGTAATTCTTAGGAAATTCTTCAAGACAGTGGTCCTGCCCTTACAACAGCCAGGGCTCTGTACCTACCAAGATCATTCACAGTCCTCTGCTCACATCATGGAAATGCAGCCCTATTGCCTAGTGAATTAAGTTCTGATTCAGGGTCTTCCACTGCATGACCCCAAAGCACTGGGCTTGGACTAAGGAAGACTTAAGTGGCAATCTGGCCTTCGACACTTACTAGCTGTATGACCCTGGGCCGCTCACAACCGCAGTTTGCTTTGGTTTCCCCGACAGTAAAACGGGGATAATAATAGCAACTACTTTGTAGGGCTGTTGTGAAAACCAAGCCTAGCCCAGCACCTGGCACAAAGCAGGTAG
>NW_027185761.1:79156720-79173745 GCF_028583685.1 Petaurus breviceps papuanus
CTGTGCACACTAGCTGCCTTATTTTCCAGACCTTATCACTTCATATGGATGAGCCATTGGTAAAGTCAGTCTATATCTAGGGCAGTAAGGGGGGTTGGAAACTGGAGGGGGAAAGGGAGAGGAGGAAGAAGGACAAGATGATGAAGGGGAAGGGGCCACCATACTTGAGATTCCTTTTGTTATTGTTATTCTTAGCAGTTCTGCCACAGACAACCCAAGATTACAACCTCTGGAGCACCCTTATTAATTCATTTTGCACAGTGCCCAAAAGTGTATGTCTATCGCCATATGGGAAAATTCATGTGAGCTTATGCAAGGGAAAAATGACTTTATAAGTCTTTGCAAGAGGAATCTCTCCCACTGCCACTTCTCCAGCTTTGGTGTAGAAGGATTTTTGGATAATCAATGGACTTATTCATTTTTAAGAACCTCTTCATGGTCTTTCTAATCATCCACACTGGGGTCATGAGATTGCTTTTTCTCTTTTCTGTGATTAGGAGTAGGAAAAGGCCCACGTTCTGAATGCATTGCGTGCAGCTCTAAAAGCATGCAACTTTGCTCTGTCATCATTCTGCATTGAACCTGAATTCTTCAGGGTGGGGCCAATTAGAAAAATATGGTATGAAGGAGCCTGGAGGTGACCAGGACCCCTGGGTCTGCTCCTTTCAGGGAGATGAAAAAGTTAATTCAGCTCCTGAAGGTCTGCCCCTTGAGGTCCATTCTGGAGGACAAGTAGCCCAAAGAGTGCCATTGGAACTTCAAGGGAGTGACATGGTAGAGCTTGTGTTGTTTGAGATAAGATATCTTTCATCCACATTGAAAGCTTCATTTCTGTTCCTCCCTCAGCAATGAAATTCACCTGTTGGTACAATGGGCCAGTGAGTCGTTGTCTAAACTGGCTGAGCCAGCTCTTTGTGTGCAGGTGAGTGAGCCTCTCTTTGTAGATGATAAATTTCCGAAGGAATTACTGAGCTTGTGTAGACCTCAAGAGCTTCATGTACTCCCTGGAGTGACCAGACTCGTTTCCTTCTCCAGCTGCAACT
Organism: Petaurus breviceps papuanus; assembly: GCF_028583685.1. Classification (NCBI taxonomy): domain Eukaryota; kingdom Metazoa; phylum Chordata; class Mammalia; order Diprotodontia; family Petauridae; genus Petaurus; species Petaurus breviceps. Next base: position 79,157,764 of record NW_027185761.1, read on the forward strand.
TGACCACTCTCTGAGCACTGCTTCTCTACCAGCTCAGGGGGAGATGGACAATAGCTTTGAAGGCTGAATCACCCATGGGGAAAGGGGCTGAATGGATGAGCTGGGCCCTGCAAAGCCTGGCTGTGTCCTGGATCATCCATCCCCCTTAAGCCTGAGCACCTCTTCAGACATAGGGCAGACTCTGTGCTCCCTAGAAACCTCTATTGCCACTACAGCGAAGAGCCAGTCTGTACATTTTCTCCACCTTCACTGGGGAGGGGTGGGGAGCAGGTAAGAGATTCAGGCAGACCCTTATGAAAGCTGTGGAGAAGAATTCAACAGCCATCCCTTTAAAGGAGTGATGTCTAGGAGCAGGATCTTTAGGAACTGCACTGAAGGAGAGGGAGAAGGCATTGGGAGGGTAAATGGAGGAAGTGTGGGTTGTGAGGAATGCCAATGACTGAGTGCATTTGGTCGGAGCTTTGGGGTCAGATGCCTTGAAGGAAAGGAAAGCTGAAATGGGAAAAGGTAAAAGAAATGACCAGGGCCGAAGTGAGATAGGGAAAGCAGAGGCCGAGGAAGAGAAAGCTGCATTGAGTAGGGCATGGTGTGTAGGAAGAGCAGAGGGCAAAGGGGAGTAAAAGGGGCCAGAGGAGGAGGCAGGGAGGCAGTAGGGGAGGAGGGCTCAGAGAGAAGAGCAGCGGGATCATGAGATGGACACCCAGTGCTAGGAGGAGCAGGATCTTCCCCTTAGGCGCTGCCTCAGTGTCTGGCTGGAGGGTCATGGAAGGGGGAGCCCTGGCAGGCGCCAGGCATGGGAAGGTGTCTGTGCACTCACTGAGCTGTAAGGTGAAACTTCCCTCCTTTCCACTGCAGTTTGTGCTGCTATTTGTATTTTAAATCATTCACAGTCTTCTTAAGATTTCACTGTGGTTGTTAAAAGGTGTCACAAGTGAGTAGATAATTTCTGTCTTGTTATGATGGTCTGAATGGCTGTTTTTGTTCCATATGATCATTCATTTGTTTTTCTTTGGTGAGTGATGGTTTAGGGCAAGTAGAAGGTCTTGTTGTGTTAGAAACTTTCATCTTTTTTTGAGGAATCCCCAGTTTAGTTACTTAACAGTTAGTGTTTTCTGGAGGGTTTAGAACAAGTCCCTTATGAATAATTGATTTATATTTGCTTCTAATCCAGTCTTACAATTTATGGCTAGCTGTGTACATTGGATGAGGGGAATACATGGTCTAATTCTTCTCATTTACCCCCATCTTTACTTTGCAAATGAGAAGACTGAAGCTGAACGTTCGGCATTGATTTCTTCAGGTTTGATAAGTGGCAGATCCGAGATGCCAAGGAGTCTTTGATGCTCAATTCAAACACCTTTCCCGTACTCACCAGTAGTAGGATGAAATCAATCTTGCTTAACACCAAGCAGGTGTGATATTACGCTGGGTGGCACAAATGCCAAGCTCTCTTCTCTGGACACCCCTTTTCTTTTCTTTTTTTTTTTTTTTAAGCAATTAGGGTTAAGTAACTTGCTCAAGGTTACCCGGCCAGTTTTTTCTGGGTGTGGTGCTGAGTGTCTGAGCCCGGGATTAGACCTCCAGGTCGTCTCAACACTGAAACCGAAACCAGTGCTCTTACTCACTGAGCCACCTGGCCGCCCTGACACCCCTTTTCTTAATCTGCACATTAAGCAAGCCCCTTAAGCAGTTGTTGTGCCCAATATGGTCCAGTCTAGAGTAAATTCTGAGTGATTCCTTCTATGTACAAGGTCTCCAAGTTCCTGACAAGACAAATGACTTGCTCAAACCCAAATAATAAACACCCAGGCATATTTCAGTTGAAGAAATCTCTTCTCTGAATAACTATATTAATACTGGGAAAGGCAAATCAAACATCTCTGATAATTTAGGTGACACCCATCAGATTGGAAAAATTGATAAAAAAGGAAAATTCTGAATGCTGGAGGGGCTGTGAGAAAAGATGGTTATTAATGACCCTTGGTGGATTTATGCCCTGCTTCAGCACTTTGGAGAGCAGTTTGGAGTTATGCCAAAAATTAAGCTCTGCATCGCCATTGGCCTAGCAATACCAATACTTAGTCTATATTGCAAAAGCACCAAAGAGGAAAGATACACCCATATGTATGACTTTTGATTGCCTTTTTATTTTGGGGGAGACATCCAAGACTTGGCCCCTTTCTCCCCTAGTGCTAGTTCTACACACACAAGAAGAATAGCAAAGAAGGCCACTTGTCTAAATTGTAACAAAACAGCAATCAGAGATGGTACATAGGAGACCCTATACCAGACAATACAGAATGAAGGAGCTCTTCCATTGGGAGAGCAAGAACCCAGCTCAGCTGAGCAAGGATCCTGCATCTCAGGCAAAGGGAAACTCCCCAAAGTCTTTATGGTACTGTGTTTCCCCGATAATAAGACCTATCCTGAAAATAAGCCCTCCCCTTACTGTGTAAGATTCCTCTAAAATAAGCCCTCCCCGAAAATAAGCCCTATTGAGATTGCTACTATAGTGAAGGTGATCCCCTGCGCTACACGCTACATTACGGTACCCTCAGTATGCACCGTCCCCCCCCCCCAGGTGAAACGCACACCGAGCTCCGAGCTGCATCCAATGAGAGCTGCAGCAGTGAGCGCATCATCCTGTTCTTCCCCAGTGATTTGCTTGCTGGCGCCATTGAGAGCAGTGCCGCGGAGGAGAGCTGAGGCAGGACAACATAAGCCCTCCCCTGAAAATAAGCCCTCTGGTGTTTTTCTTTCCAATAAAAAAATAATAAAACGGTGTCTTATTATCGGGGAAACACGGTAGCAAGCTGGGAACAGGGACATGATGGAGACTGTTAAATGGAGACTGTTAGCTCCTCTCTTGTCTTCCCAGAATCTTTTGTTTCAGCAACCTAAAGTAGGACTGGCCTTGTCCATTTCCTCTCTAATCCAGATGATGAGTCACCAAAGAGGTACTGGCAGAGAACTGAAGCTCTTTCTTCTTACACAGGGAAAAGCCTTCATCTCCACCGGTAAGGACAGAGCCTAGAGCTTGGCAACAGGGGTCACATTTCCCTCCCTGGGCAGAAACTCTTTGAAGTCCTTTGCAAAGATCAGTTGGGGCAGGTGCAAACCTCCAAGTATGTGGTATAAACACAAACATCAGTGATTAAAAGCATCAAGGGTGATCTTTTGGCCTCTGCATCCTCATATGTAAAATGGAATGTTCAGCCTGGGTTTTCTCTAAAGTCTCCTCTATCTAACCCTAGCCTCCCATACTCCCATCTGCTCGCTCTGTCACAGGGCACTGTCAGCATCCCCAACTCATAAAAGAGTACTGAAGGCAGATTTGTAGTCCCGTCTTTGGACTGGACTATCTGTAGGCAACTCCTTTCACTTTACAAATGAGGAGACTAATGCCCACAGATGTGATTTGATTTGTTCAAGTTGGTAAATCCAGAACTCAGCACAAAACTTCTCTGATTATTTCAAGACCTCTTTTCTGTGATTGAAAGAAGACTAAAGCTTAACTTATGAATTATATAAACAGAATCTCAACCTTTAATCTCCAATGTTACACTTATGTAAGGATGGAAAGCCCCCACTTTTCTAGGTCCCATCTCCTCCAAGTCATTCTGACTATGATGGCTTCTGGGAAGGCACAAAGGGAGTCAGAAAATGTCTGCCTGCCAGACAAGAAATAAAAGGCCTTGGCAGTCCAGCAAATAGGTTTTGAAAACTCTCTTAGACACACAGATACCTACAAAAATTCTTTACATATACTCTATTCTGGTTCTTAAATGGTACTCTATTGCATAAGGACATGAGAGATGAGAAGGGAAAGTGAATAGAGCACCGAGACTGGAGGCAGGAGGACTTGAGTTCAGATCCAGGTTCAGACACTTACTAGCTGACCCTGGACAAGTCACTTCACCCTGTGCCTCAGTGTCCTCATCTACAAAATGAGGTCGAGAAGGAATTGGAAAACCACTCCTGCATCTTGGCCAAGAAAACCCCAAAAGGGGTCACAAAGATGAAAAACAATCACAAAGAAAATGCCTTAGAAAATGTGATGAAGAAGAATTGGAAAGAACAGTGACTGTGCATCTGTATAAACAAGAGTCTCCAGTAGAAGTAAAAGGGTGAGGTCCACTGTGAGAATTTGACCTCCAGCAAATCGCTCCACCATCAATTTGTGGTGAGCACAAAGACGATGTGGGAGGAGCACAGGGGATTTTAGGGCATTTCCTTTTCTACTAAGTGCTTCCCACTCCTACCTGAAAGCATTTCTTTTGTTAATTCAGTCTGGTTTTTGTGTCCACCTTGGTGTTCATCAGGCAAATGATAAATCTCATTCCTTAATGATTCTGAGCTCTCCATCAAATGCGCACCACTATTATTACTAAACATTCTGATCACTCAATCAATCCTTTAACTTTTCAGATAAGACATTTGGTCTCTAGGATGCCTAAGGTTCCTCCCACTCCCAAAGTCTGTGATCTAGGCTGCTATGATCTTGTCAGATATAATGAGCATGTTAACCAAACCTTTTTCTGCATCTCTCTCCTTCCACATAGTATATGTTACACATATTATATATATATATATATATATATATATGTATATATATATACACACACACACACACATATATATATATACACACACAATACATTCTAAGTATACCTGCATATATATATATATATGTATATGTGAAGAGAGATTATATGCATAGGTTATATACATATATCAGAAATATTAACCAACCTGGATTTTAGCTATTCTTGCAGCTAAGGAGCAGAGAACAATGGACAAAAAGAAGAAGAATTTTGGGAATTTTATCTTGGACCAACTCTGTCTATCTACCAAATGAGAACAGCTACAATGTAGGAAGAAGAATGAAAGTAGGAACTCAGAGAATTTCACAAGTGACAAAAGCCAAGAAAGGCCATTTGAAGAGTCGTTAACACTCTGTAGGCTTTGATGCCTAAGAGCTTAGGTTATCACCATCTCAAGGAATGTTCTTGAAGATTCAAAGAAAGTCTGTCCCTAGTACTTGGAACCTTGTCAAATCAAGCTCTCCTAGCTTCCATGGTGGCTCCACTCATCAGGGCAGGTCGGAGAAGCTGAAACCAACCAGGCAAGGATGAGAGCTTGCTGCGATTTGTCTGACTGTTTTTCAACCTCCATTTTTTACAGGTAAGCAGGAGCCAATCTGCAACTTCCTGTGTGTCAATTGGAAGGTTCTTTCTAGGAGCTAGAGAGCAGAATGGGTGCTAGACAGAAGACTTCTTGACTAGCATTGATGAAACAGACTTTGATGAAACAGAGAAAAGAAAGAAAAAAAAATATGTCTGAGAAGCCAGAGTGTTTGTGTGTGTATCTTTGTGTGTTTTCCAGACTCCATTGGATCAGCCTTACATTGTAGATAATCTAACAACATGCCTTGTACTATTTCTTGTAAAAATTTCTTGGGATATCTCTAGTACGAATTTCTTTGTATTGAATTCCAAATTAGTTCCAAAATACCCAATGGCTATTTTCAAATCACAAATGTAGTGGTCGGGTAGTCTTTCTGTACATAAGAGATATGTTAAGAAAATGAAAATTATTCTTGGAGAGAGGAGGGATGACTCATGGAAACTGGAATTATTTTTCATGAATTCTTGATGATGAAATGCATTTTTTTTTTACAAAATAAGATAATAGAATATGTACCATTTTATTTGTGACAAATTTAGAGAACTGTGTTTTCTTTAATGTTTTGTTTTTCCATTCAAGTGAGTTTTGAGACTGCCTGTTTAAGCCCTTAATCAAAAAGTACAATATGCAAAGAATCTATAGTTAGAATTTCCTTTCTTTACAAACAGGCAAAGGTGAGTAGCTGTGAAAATTTTTTTAAGATTGTTTATTTGATGTGAGAGGTGCTCCTGGTGCAGTACATAAAATGGGACAGGAAGATGGGTTTGAAATCCCATGTCAGACCCTTAGGGCATGTATGATCTAATAGGCTCCATTCCCCTCACAATGCTCTAGGACTCTAGGCCCAATTGCTGGAAGTCCCAGAGAGAGAGTTGGTTAACCTGTATTGGTGAAGGGAGGTCCCTCATTTGGGAGTTTCCTCAATGAAATCTCAGGTGTAGTCTCTCTTTATTCTTTTTCTTGGTTTTATACACACCCATTTGCATATGTAAGCTGTCTTTGCATATCTTTCATTGCCATTAAATAGAAATTTATTTAATCATATTTCTAATGTAGAGATTTTTTCTAAATGCAATATTCAAAATTACTCCCATGGATAGAAAACTAAGGTTGAATTAAAATGTGCCACCAAGTTGGATCACTCCACTTGAGTAAGCCCTCCATAGGAATATCCATTGGCCACCTCATTCTGCGGCTCAGAATGTAGGAGCAATGGCCACCTGAAGCAGATTACCTTGTCCCCATCACTAGAAGCAGATGTACAAACATTACAGCCCTTATTTTCAGCCTTCCCTTTCACCTGCCACTTGCTGCCCAAGCCTCTAGATCAGCTACAGTTCTGGTTCAATAAACTTTGGTGGCCAAGTCTGGGAGGAGGTCATCTTGGATAACACTTTCTAGGAAGCTCTTTGATCCCAAGGCAGTCTCTTAATTCATCCTTGCCTCCTCTTGAGCCAAGAAGGCAGAGTGTAGACACCTATTAGGCATTTGTGGAATTAATCTGAATTCTATGAGAAAATATATTCTGGGTTATAAACAGCTAATTTCCTAATGAAGTTGTCAAATCCAGCCCTTCAGTCCTCATTTGTACCCTTCACTGGGAATTTGTCATTTGGCTGCTTTGAATGTATGACTTGAATGTGGGCACTGCTTTCAGTGCTTTGGGACTTGACCTGGAATTTCTGTGTTTGCAGGTAAAAAAGAACCCTTGGGATCTTTGTTTTTCATTCCTACCACCTGTTGGACAAGGAGGTAAAGGATCTGAGTGTTCTGAGTGTCAGGATATTCTTGAAGGATATGCAACACATAAAATTAGAAAGCATTAGCTTTGTAGGCAGGACTTAGGTATATTTGGAACTAGATAGGCCATTTTTGTAAGGACGTACAAAAAGAAAGTAAGTTCATGGAAATATCTCCATGATATCTTTTCCCCAAGACACTTCTCATAATAGGTTCCCATCCCAACAAACATTAAAACTGAACAGACTCTACAACCACGATTCTCTACGTTTTCCAGTCTTTCTATTTCTAGAGAGACTGCCACCCTGTGCACCATTTACTGCTGGAAGCTTAATCATTTGGAAGGCCTGTCCTTCTGAAAGGGCTTCATGGAACCTGTCTAATACATATATACATACAGTTTGATGCCAGATCTTTGAGCTAAGTTGCCTGTCCCTTTGGGGACTGAGCCCAAGAAAATAATTGAGGCTCGACTAAGCAAGAAAGCAATACCTATTTCAAGGGTGGGCTTCCTGGAAAAATTTTATAGCAAATAATTCTGATAAAGGTCTCATTTCTATTTTTCTGTTTGTTTATTTACTTTTAGTTGACAACATTAAGTTCCACAGTCCCTTGAATTTCAAATTTTCTCCCTCTTTCTCTCCTACCTCCCTCCCCATCATGGAGGCATGCACTCAAATATAGTGTCTACAAATATCTTCACATTAATCATTAGTCAGGTTGTAAAGAAGGGTTATAACTGATGGAATGATCAGTTGGGAAGAGGAAAAAAAGCAAAACAAGGAAAAGAAAGAGAGCAAGTAGGTTGTTTCAATCTGGATTCAGACTCTGCATGTCTTTCTCTGAATGTGGATATCTCTTTCAAACAGGAGTCTTTTGGAGTTGTCTTCTAACCTTACATTACTAAAAGGAGCCCAGTCCAATGAAGTCAGTCATCAGACATACATTGTGTCTGTGATTGTGTAGAGATTTCTCCTGGTTCAAAGGGCTCTTTTCTCAAATATATAGAGAATTGAGTCAAATTTCTAAGAGTACAGGTCATACCTCAATTGATAAATGGCCAAAGGATATGAACAGGAAGTTTTCAGATGAAGAAATTCAAGCTGTCTATAGTCATATAAAAATACTTTAAATCACTATTGATTAGAGAAACACAAGTTAAAACAACTCTGAGGTATTATCTCATACCTCTCAGATTAGCTAATATGACAAGAAAAGGAATGATTGGGGTGGCCAGGTAGCACAGCGAGTAAGAGCACTGGCTCCAGTGTCGGGATGATCTGGAGATTGAATCCCAGGCTCAGACACTTAGCACCCACCCAGAAACACCTGGCCGTGTAACCTTGAGCAAGTTAGTTAACCCTGATTGCTTTAAAAAAAAAAAAAAGAAAAGGATTGATAAATGTTGGAGAGAGTGTGGAAAAAACTGGGACACTAATGCACTGTTGGTGGAGTTGTGAACTGATCTAACCATTCTGGAGAGCAATTTGGAACTATGTCCAAAGGGCTATAAAACTGTGCATACCCTTTGACCTAGTAATTCCACTGCTAGCTCTATATTCCAAAGACACGAAAAAGAGAAAAGGCCCTATTTGTAACAAAAATATTTATACAGGTCTTTTTGTGGTGGCTAAGAATTGGAAATTAAGGGGATGATCATCAATTGGGGAATGACAGAACAAGTTGTGACATATGACTGTAATGGAATATTATTATGCTATAAGAAATGACAAGCAGGATGATTTTTGAAAAAAAAACGTGGAAAGACTTACATGAACTGACACAAAGTAAAGTGAGCAGAATCAAGAGAATATTGCACACAATAACAACAACATTGTGGCATGATCAGCTGTGAATGACTTAGCTCTTCTCAGCAACATATTGTTCCAGGACAAACCCAAAGGATTCATGTTGAATATGCTGATCCCCTCCAGAGAAAGAACTGTTTTCTTAATGCAAACTGAAGCGGACTATTTATCTTTCTTTCTTGTTTGAGCTTTCTTCCACACAATGACTAATATGGAAATGTTTTACATAACTTCACACGTATAACCTATATCAGATTGCTTACCGTCTTGGTGAAGGAGAAGGGTAGAAAGGGAGGGATAGAATTTGCAGCTCAAAACTTAAAAAACATGTAAAGAATGCATGTTAAAATTAGGTTTTTACATGTAGTTAGAGGAAAATAGAATAAAAAAAAACAACAACTGGGCTTCCTGGATGCAATGCTTATTTGTACCTACAAAATAAAGCTATAAACAACTCAAGCAATGATATTGGAAAAAGTTACATTAAGGAATTCCAACACATTGTCCAGTTGTCATAGAAATCGGAACTGTAAATATATGATGAATGATATAAAACAATAGCATCTAAGGCCATTTCCATGGTAATATTTGTAACTCTAATGTCAAATTCTCTCTGAGTTAAGTTTCTTTTTCTCATATTTTCCCAAATAAAACTGAAGAAAAAAGTAGTACTTTTATTATAGTAATTGTTTTACATGAGGGAAATGTCCTTGTTCTCAGCTGAAAGCTTTCTGGATGACCATTGCTCTGAAAATCACAAACCATTGCCCTCATTCCAGTCCTCTTAGGGTGTTCCTTCTTGCCTTCTCTAGTTGTGTCTAATGTGGACATGCCAGGGCTAAGGCTGAAACACCCTCATCATAGTCCCTCCCTCAGAGCTGGCTTTCTCTTGCTCTTATCATGACATTGAGTACTTAATTGTCAAATTTTTTCTAATCACCTATCTTCTAATCTAGGCACCTAACATTTTATATGGGACTTGACACTTCACTGGAATAAATGATACCAGTTTCTGAGTATAGTATTTGCATTTTGATTGAGGTTACATAGAGTAAAGATAAAATAAAAAAAATACCCATATTTCAGTTGGTAGTGGGTGGCTGTGTGTTAGTGCATGTTTGTGTGTTACTGTATGTGTGTGTGTTAGTGCATGTGTGTATGTGTATTTGTGGAATGTGAGCACACATGTGCTCATACAATAGGTGCACTATGGAGATATTTATCTCTCAGCCGAACATCCTTCACCAAATTTCATTTCTGATGCCTCTTGTTGAAATTGAGATCGTCCTGGCTTCTAAAAGGCAATGCCAGTGGAGGTTCTGTCAAGATTCAAAGGATTTGGGCATGGAGCTGGTGGAGGAATGAATCATATATTATGGTTGTAGTAACCTAGCTAAATCCAATGAAGGCAATCCTCCAATTGTTTGCAGGTTAATGAATTTGTGTGGCCACAGCAACTCTCAGAGTCTACTAGTAATTTGTCTTGAGGGCATGTTTATGTTTGGAGAGGTTGTATTCCATCCCTGAAATTCTGGGTCATGAGACATGAGGAAACACTGTCCTTTGAAGAAGTTTAGTGCAATTCTGGTTTTTTTTTTTTTTTTTGAGGGGGGAAGGCAAGGCAAATAGAGTTAAGCCCAAAGTTACAGAGCTAGTAAGTGTGTCTAGTGTCTGAGCCCGAATTTGAACTCAGGTCCTCCTGACTCCAGGGCCAGCACTCTATTCTGCTCTTTCTGTTTTTCAGGTTCCAAATATTTGACCAGATTATCTGAGTCAATGAAACATTTCTAATAGGATGAAATAAAGAGGAAATCAATTCTACTTTCTAAAAAATGAAAGCAAGTGTCCAGTAAATGTGCTGCCCTGCCTTTGTGATGCAAATATCATTCTCTCATCTTCTGTATAGAAAGTTTCAGATTATATTAAAATAGGCACAGCAGGAGAAAAGAAATATTATTAAAGATTTCTTTCCTTCCCTGGTTTTGGTTGTTGGTGTTAGATGTGAAAGATTTCATTTTGTCCAATAAACTGCAAGATTTTAGGATTCATCTACACACTTTGGTCAGAGTTGAAGAGTCATCAATCACATTTCTGAAGCATATTTGGAGAACTTTACATCCAGAAGGCCTTTTGACTTATTTTTAATTGGCAATTTTTTCCCCTAGTGATTGAATTTTACTGCAGCCTAAGGGGATTTTTGGAGAATCTGAAAGATCATACATTTGCCTATTCAGTTTTTTGCCTTCTGTGACCATTCTATGAACATGAAACTGAACATATCTCTTTTGAAACCAGGCTTACAATTGCATTAAAAATGAAGATGATGGGGTGGCCAGGTAGCACAGCAAGTAAGAGCACTGGCTCCAGTGTTGAGAAGACCTGGAGATCGAATCCCGGGCTCAGACACTTAGCACACACCCAGAAACACCTGGCCTTGTAACCTTGAGCAAGTTACTTAACCCCAATTGCTTAGGGGCGGCCAGGTGGCTCAGCGAGTAAGAGCACCGGCTCCAGTGTTGGGACGACCTGGAGATCGAATCCCGGGCTCAGACACTCAGCACCACACCCAGAAATAACTGGCCCTGTAACCTTGAGCAAGTTACTTAACCCCGATTGCTTAAAAATTAAAAAAAAAAAAAATGAAGATGATGAGGAATCTCATGCAACAGCTCATGGGTGAGAAGCAGGCAAAGAGATTTTGGTTAAATTCAGGTAAAGAATAAATGGTACATGAAACATCTACTAAGGACATAAAGACTCAATTTTTTCCATTTTTCGCTATTATTAAAAATGAATCTTGTTAAAATAAATCTCTTTATTAAGAATCAATAATCTAAATCACTAAAAAATATCTTGAACCTCTTCATCAGTGACTAATCGATGCTTCTTGTCTGACTCCTCTTCACAGGACACTGCCAACTAATCTCTGGTCAGTGGACATCCCATGGGCTACCAACCAGGAAAATGAGACTTGATATATGGACTCCTTTATCTTGGGCCTCCTCATGTCCTATATCCTTAGAAGTGGCATCTGTATCCAGAAGCCATGGACCTTTCAAGGTCCTTTCTTGCATAATTCCAGATGTTTTCCCCAGAATTATTGGATCCATTTTAGCTCCTCCAACAGCATATTGACAGTATTTCCCTCAGTTTCCCCAACATGTTTAATCCATATATTATCGTTTTGTGAATTTGATGGGGATGCAGTGAAAATACAGTTGGTTTGATCTCCATTTCCTTCTTTATCCATGATGTGGAACAGTTTTTCTTAGGACTGCTGAAAGCCTTCAATTCTTTTTGGGAAAACCATTTGCTTATGTTGTTATCGAATGTTTATCTCTTGAAGGCAGGAGGACTGACTTTAAAGACCAAGGTCTTATGGGTTTATATGAATTCTTTAGATATCTTGAATAGCAGGCTTTTAATTTAATTTAATTAATTAATTTTTTGCAGGTCTATTATGTACAACTTGGTATGACTTTTAAATGTAAAACAAAGTTATCATGTAACTTTCTTTCTGCCTCTCCCCCCCCGCCACCTCCAGAGATGGCTATCTTTAGATACGTATATATTTTTATACATATTACAAAATGGTTGGATCAGCTCACAAATCCACCAACAATGAATTAGAGTCCCATTTTCTTTCACATCATCTCCAACATTTGTTGCTTTCACTTTCAATAGTTTAAGCCAATCTGGTAGGTAGAGAATTGTATCTCAAGGTTATTTAAATTTGCATTTCTCTAATCATTAATGATTTTAACATTTTTCCTAAGTCTATAAATTGTTTTGATTTAGTTGACAGAAAACTGCCCATTCATATTCTTTGACTAGCAATCAAGGGCGTAATGACTGATTATTAATAAAGTCGACAAAGTTCTTTATATATTTGAAATATGAGACCTTTATCTGAGGAACTGTTTATAAAAAAAAAAAATTATCCCAATTTTCTGCTTTCTTTCTGAGCTTGGCTACATTTGTTTTATTTGTATGAAACCTTTTTAATTTAATGTAATCGGGTGGCTAGGTGGCACAGGGAATAGAGCCCTGGCCCTGGAGTCAGGAGGAACTGAGTTCAAATCTGCTCTCAGACACTTGACACACTTCCTTGCTGCATAACTTTGGCAAATCATTTAACCCCAATTGCCCTCCAAAAAGCAAAAGAAAAAATTAATGTAATCAAAATGATCCATTTTATACCTCACAATGCTCTCTATCTCTTGTTTGTTCATATATTGTAACCTATCCACAAGTCTTATAGGTAATATAGTCCACATTTTTCAAATTTTCTTGCAATATCTCCCTTTATATCTAGGTCGTGTACCCATTTTCACCTTATCTTGGTAAATGGTATAAGATATTGATCTATGCCCAATTTCTGCCAGATTGCTTTCTAGCTTTTCCAAAAAAAATTTTTTACCAAAAATAAATTTTTGACCTGAAAACTTAAATCTTCACACTTATCAAACCCTAGGTTACTATGTTCATTTGCGGCTGTAAATTGTATCTCTATTATGTTCTACTAATCTAATTTTTAGTCAGTAGCATATAGTTTTGATAATTACTGCCTTATAATATATTTTAGGTGTAGTGTTGCTAAAGCTCCTTCCTTTTTGCTTTTTAAAAAATTAGTTCTTTTGATATTCTTCATATTTGTTCTTCCAAATGAATTTTATTATTGTTTTTCCTAATTCAATATTATATATAGCAATTTAATTGGGATGGCATTGAATATAGATTAATTTAGTTAAAATTATCATTTTTACTATATTGGTCCTACCTACCCATGGACAATTATTTAAATAAATTTGATTTAATTTGTATAAAAAGGTTATTTTTTAAAAAATAATATTGTTCCTATAGATCCTTGTTTGCTTTGGCAGGTATACTCTGAGGTATTTTACACTGAATAGTTATTTTGAATGGGGTATCTCTAGCTATTTTTTCCTGCAGGGTCCTGTTGGCAATATATGGGAAATGCTGATCATTTATTCGGGTTTACTTCATGTCCCACTACTTTGCTAAAGTTATTAATTATTTCAATTAATTTTTATATGAGTCTAGGATTTCCCAAGTATATCATCATATCATCTGCAAAAAGAGATAGTTTTATTACTTCATTGCCAATTCTGATTACTTCTATATCCTTTTCTTCTCTTATTGCTATTGTTAGGATTTCCAATAAAATATTGAGTAATATTGGTGACAGTGGGCATCCTTGTTTCACACCTAATCTCACTGGGAAGGATTCTAGTTTATCCCTGTTAGAAATAGCACAGGCTCATGGTTTTAGGGAAATGCTTCTTATCAATTTAAGGAAAAGTTCATTTATATATAAACTTTCTAGTGTTTTTTTAATAGAAATGTGTGTTGTACTTTATTAAATGCTTTTTCTGCATCTATTGATATAATCATATGATTTATGTTACTTTTATTATTGATATTATCAATTACGTTAATGGTTTTCCTTATGTTAAATCATCCCTGCATTCCTGGTATGAATCACATTTGGTCATAATGTGCAATCTTTGTAATATATTGTAATCTTTTAGCAGCATTTTTCTTTTTTTTTTAAGATTTCTGCATTAATATTCATTAATGGAATTGACCTAAAATTTTCTTCCTCTCTATTTACACTTCACTTATGTCAAATCTCCATCTCTAGGGTTTTCTCCAGTTGTTCTAGGAGTAGTACTGCTGTACCCCAACTCCTGTTTATTTTTCCTGCTCTATGTTTCCCTCAAGGTTTTGTTCTGTCTTGTTCATGAAGGAATTCTGCATAGTTTGGAATTTTCTGACCTTCCCTGCCATTTTCCCAGAATAACTGTCCAGTAGCAGACTTTGTAACTGAGAGATTCAATGTAAAGTGTTTTTCCACCTAAGAGTTTCTTGTCCCATTGTCAGCTGGATTGATTCTATTCATTTGAAAGTTTGCTAAAGTAATATAGTTAAAATTTTTCTGTTTGATTTTGGCTAAATTCTCCATCTTGTTATTGATGGCCTTTCCATTTCTAGCTCTCCCCCCGCCATATCATTGAGCATGGTTTTTTTTTTTAAGAGTTTATTGTGTTAAGCTGCGTTTGGTGTCACTCCAATCATTAGGATTACCGAATTATTGTCCAAAAGATTTCTAGTTTTTGTAGATGGGGACTTCTTTCCTCCATGCTTTCCTGCTCTTATGTTCATTTGTTTCCAAGGTATTGGTTATCCAGCTTCTTTCACTGATTTGCTCCCCATCCCCATTTTAAAATCACCACCAAATAGCTTTGATGGTAACTGCTTCATGATATAATTTAAGATGCAGTAATGTTGGGCTCCTTTAATTCTTTCCCCTCCCCCCCATACTTCCCACTTAGTTTTTGACCTTTTATTACTCATTAGGCTTTAACAGACAAATTTGGCGGCCTTTTCTCAGTTTTCATAACTATTTGTGTCTCTACCATTTTTCTTAGAATGGAGCTCCTCTTCTACGTAGAGATTCTCTCCTCTGCCACTTTTATGATTTTACTCTGGTGCTCCTTTTCTCATTTTTCTATGTTGCTTCACAGTCCACTTCCCACTCAGTAAACCTGGGTGTCCTCTAGTGCTCTGTCCATATAATCTTCTCTCTTTAACACTATTTTTGGGGGAATCTCGTCAGCTCCATTCGGGTGAATGATTAGCTGTTTGAATGACTCCCAAATCTATATCCAGTCAGAATCTTTCTCCCAAGTTCCAGATCCAGTCAGCCAATCAGTTCCCTTGCATTCATTAAGAATTTCACGTTCAGCATCTCCGAGTTGGAAGGCATCGTCTCCTCAGATCTCATATTTCCAACTCCTCACTCTCCCTTAATTCCTTTATCATACCTGTTAGCAAACCTTGTTGCTTCTGTGACATCTCTGCCACCTACTCCTTTCTTCCTAGTTAAATGAGCACTGCTACCTTTGTTGGGGTCTTTTTCCCTCTTGCCTAGGCTATTAAAATAGCCTCATTTAGAAAATCCTCCTCCTCTCTCCCAGAGCCTATATGTAATTAGAAACAATATTATTAAGTGAAAAAAAAAGAGGAAGAAGAAAAAGGAAAAAGTAAAACCAAGCCAATTCAGTGGAAAAGGCTAAATATATATTCAGTGCTCCATTCCCTTTCTAGAAACTCCTTCAAAAGAAAAAGCCAGCCCTCTTTGGGTAAATGGATCCATTTCTTCCTATTCAGGTATTTCAGTAATTCTTTGGAAATTCTTCAAGACAGTGGTCTTGCCCTTACAA
>NW_027185762.1:0-14840 GCF_028583685.1 Petaurus breviceps papuanus
TCTCTGTCTCTCTCTCTGTCTCTCTCTGTCTCTCTCTGTCTCTCTCTCTCTCTCTCTCTCTCTCTCTCTCTCTCTCTCTCTCTCTCTCTCTCTCTCTCTCTCTCTCTCTCTCTCTCTCTCTCTCTCTCTCTCTGTCTCTCTCTCTCTCTCTCTCTCTCTCTCTCTCCTTTCAGCCTATCCCTCATCAAAAGTGTTTTGCTTCTGACTACCACCTCTCACAATCTGTCCTCTCAGCTATCACTACCCCTGCTTTTGCTTATTCCTTTCCCCTTCTACTTTCCTGTATGGTAAGATATATTTCTATACTCAATTTTGTGTATATTTTATTCCCAATTTATTTCAGTTCTGATGAGAGAAAGGTTTACTCACTTAATCTTCCTCCTCCACCTCTCCACAATAAATGCTTTTCCTCATCTCTTTTATGTGAGATAATTTATCTCATTCTAAATCTCCTTCACCTTTCTCCAAGTATATTATTCTCTCATCCCTTAATTTTATTTTTTTAGATACCATGCCTTCTTATTCAATTCATATCAGTGACCACTATTGACATGTACTCCTATCTACCTAAATAATCAGAAAGCTGTCATGAGTTGCAAGTATTATATTCCATGTAGGAATATAAACATTAAGTCCTTTATTAAGTCCCCTAAGATTTCTGATATACTTTTCCTGTTCACCTTTTTATGCTTCTCTTAAGTCACATTTTCAAAACTCAAATCTTCTATTCAGATATTTTTTTTTCTTTTGCTTTGGATTATTTTTTTTATGATGATATGGGGCAAAACACAGAGCAATTTTATTTATTTTTTTTGTCTTTAATAATTTGTTCATTTACTTTGAGTTAGCAAGATTCCATTTCCAGTTTTTTAAGTTTCAAATTTCCTCCCTCTCATTTCCCTCCCCCTACCCCCATGGTGGCATGCAATCAGGTATAAGATCAACAGATACTTTCACTTTAGACATTGGTAAGGTTATAAAGAAGAATTGTATCAGATGGAATGAGCATTGAAAAAGAGGAAACCAACCCAAACAAGAACAAGAAAGAGAGCAGGTAATTTGCTTCAATCTGCACGCAAACTCTGCTCTTTCGCTGAATGTAGACATCTATCTCCATCATGATGATTTTAAATAGATGCTACTTATTATTTTAAGGAAGGCTCAATTTATTCCTATACTTTCTAGTATTTTAATAGGAATGGATTTTGTAGTTTGTCAAAAGCCTTTTCTGTATCTCTTGAGGTAATCATGTGGTTTCTGCTAGTTTAATTTAATAAATATAAATATTTATTTATATTTATAGATAGGATGAATTATACTGAGGGTTTTCCTAATATTAAACCATCCTTGCATTCCTGGAATAAATCCTACCTGATAAAAGTGTATAATTATTGTGATAAGTTGCTGTAGTCTTTTTGCTAATATTTTATTTTAAAATTTTGCATCTATATTCATGAGGGAAATTGGTCTAAAATTTTGTTTTTCTGTTTTATCTCTTCCTGATTTGGGTATCAGTACCATGCTTGTGTCATAAAAAGAATTTGGTAGTACTCCTTCTTCACTAATTTTCCCAAATAGATTGTAGAGTATTGGAATCAATTGTTCTTTAAATGTTTGGTAGAATTCACTAGTAAATAATTCTGTCCTTGGAAATTTTTTTTCCTAGATAGTTCTCTGGTGGCTTGTTCTAATTATTTTTTTTGAGATGTAGTTATTTAAGTAATTTACTTCCTCTTCAGTTAATATGGGCAACTTTTATTTTTGTAAATATTCATCCATTTCCCTAAGATTTTAAAATTTATGTGCATATAATTTGGCAAATTAATTCCTAATTGTTGCTTTTATTTTCTCTTCATTGGAGGTAGATTCACCCTTTCATTTTTGATATTCATAATGTGGTTATCTTCTTTCTTCTTTTTATCATATTGACTAAGGGTCTATCAATTTTATTGTTTTTTTCATAAAACCAGCTCTAAGTTTTATTTATAAATTCAATAGTTTTCTTAATTTCAATTTTCTTAATCTCTAATTTGCTTTTCATTATTTCTAATTTAGTATTTAATTGGGTATTTTCAATTGGTTGTTATTCTAGCTTTTTCATTTCTATGGCCAATACATTGACCTCCCTTTTTTTTCTAATTTATTCATGTATGCACTATGGGATTTAAAACTTTGCCTAAGAACTGCCTTTGTTGCATCCCACAAGTTTTGGTAAGTTGACTCATTATTGTCATTCTCTTGAATGAAGTAACTGATTTGTTTTCTTTGATTTCTTGTTTTACCCACTCTTTCTTTAGGATTAAATTTTTTAGTTTCCAATTAGTTTTTAGTCTGTCTTTCCATGGCTGTTTATTGCATATGACTTTTATTGCATCATGATCTGAGAATGATGCATTCAATGTTTCTGCCTATCTGCACTGAATTTTGACGTTTTTATGTCCTAGTACATGGTCAGTTTTTGTGTATGTGCCATTTGCCACTGAGAAGAAGGTATATTCCTTTATATCCCTATTCAACTTTATCCAGAGCTCTATCATACCTATCCACTCTAAAATTCTATTCAGCTCCTGATCTTCTTTCTTGTTTATTTTGATATTTTATTTATCAAGTTCAGAGAGGGGGAGATTAAGGTCATCCACTAGTGTAGTTTTGCTCTCTATTTCATGCTCTAATTCCTTTACCTTCTCCTCTTGGAATTTGGATGGTACACACTTGTTGCATATATGTTAACTAATGATATTGCTTCATCCTCAATGTTTCCCTTTAACAGAATATAGTTTCCTTCATTGTCTCTTTTAATTAGATCTGTTTTTGCTTTATCTGAGATAAGGATTGCTACCCCTGCTTTTATTCCTTTAGCTGAGGCATGGTATATTTTACTCCAGCATTTTACTTTACCCTATATGTATCCCTCTCTTTCAGATGTGTTTCTTTTAAACAGCATATTGTAGGATTTTGGTTTTTAATCCATTCTGCTTCTGCCTCCTGTTTATGGGAGAGTTCATCCCATTCATGTTCACAGTTATAATTACTATCTGTCTCTTTCCCTTCATCTTATTCCCTCCCCTGTTTATGCTTTCATTTTTCTCCCCTTCTCCCTTCCCCTCCTTAAGTGTTTTCCTTTTGACCACTGCCTCCCTCAGTATTCCCTTCTTATCAGATCCCTTCTCTTTTCCTTCTCTTCTCCCTTACTTCTTCTTTCCCTTCTAACAAGCCCCAACTTTTCATAACCCTTTCCCTCTCCTACTGCCTGTAGGATATTTTTATATTTAATGCAGTATACTATTTCATCTTCACACCAATTGTGACAGGAACAGATCTCATGCAAAGCTCCTCTCCCTCCCCTTTTTCCCTATACTATGATATGTTTTGTGTCTCTTCTCAATACAATCCTATGCCTAACTGGTTGTGTTATTCCCTCCTTGCACCAGAACCAAAGAGGGAAAAGCTCATATAATATTCATCTTCCTCCCTTATATTCCTCTGCTTTATTGTTTTTATGCCTCCTTGTGTGGTATAATTTACCCTTTTCCACTTCATTCTTTCCTTTTCTTACATTGCAGTCCTTTTGTAGCCCTTAGTAAGGTTTTTATTCTTTATCATCATTTTGTGTAATTTATACTCATACCCTCTACTTGTCTATAACCAGTTTGCTCTTATTAAATAACAGGGTCATGTGTGCGTGTGTGTGTGTGTTTTCCTTGTTTACCTTTCTATGTCTCTCTTGCTTCTCATCATTAGAGGTTGAATTTTCCATTGAGTTGTAGCTTTTGCATCAGGAAGGTCTAGAATCTGTTATATCTTTGAATGCTTACCTCCTTGCCTTGAAGAAATAGTTCAATTTCACTGGGTAGGTGATCCTTGGTTGTAACCTTAGCTCTTTTGCTTTGCAAAAAATTGTATTCCACTTCCTCTGATCTTTCAGTGTAGAGGCTGCGAGATCCTGTGTGATCCTCACTGTGGTTCCTCAATATTTGATTTTTTTTTTCTTTCTGAGTGCTTGTATTATTTTCTCTTTTACCTGATAATTCTGATGTTTGGCCACAACATTTCTTGGACTTTTCAATTTGGGATTTATTTCAGGAGGTGTCTGGTGGACTCTCTGAATTTCTATTTTACCCTCTGATTCTACTATCTCAGGGCAGATTTCTTGATGAGCTCGTGGAAGATGTTGTTCAGGCTCAATTTTTCATCATGATTTTCTGATAGGCCTATGAATCTCAAATTATGTCTCCTAGATCTATTCTCAGGTCAGTTATTTTTCCATTGATATAGTTTACATCTTTTTTCTAAGTTTTCATTCTTGATTTTTTGTTTATCTAATTCTTTGCTCCTCATAGAATTATTTGCTTCACTTTGGTTGATTCTAGTTTTAGTGAATTATTTTCCTTGGTTAGTTTTTGGAGCTCCTTTTCCATATCACACAATTTTCTTTTTAAGGAGCTGTTCTTTTCACTGTAATATATAAATTTTTTAATTTTGCTATTTTGATTTTAAAAGAATTATTCGTTTTATCTTCTATTTATCTAATTTAGTTTTCAAAGTTCCTTTTGAGCTCCTCTAAGAATGCTTTCTGTGCTTGAGCCCAGTTCCCTATTGAGGCTTCAGTTGTCAGTGTATAGTCAATACTGTCTCTCCCTAAATTTGTTTCCTCCCTCTCATGATAGTAGGACTTCAGATTCTTTTTCTTTGCAGTCTACTTTCTACCCATTTTGAGTCAGGGCATTAGACATGCCCCTCCTGTAGGGTTCCCAATCCTTTACTGTTTAAGGTTTTGCTCTGAGGCAATAATTACTATGTTTTCATGGTCAGAGGGGGAGATTGGAGCAGCTGATGTTCACTCTGCCATCTTGGTCCCTGGAAGCCCAGGTAGGGGCTTTTTAAACTTCTGGGCTGTGGATTGGTAGTCACAGGAATAGCTGCTGCCCTCACCAGGGGCCCTGAATTTGATTTTTACCCTGCTCGGTTCATGTGCAGACTTGGCAGTAGACCTTGTGGGTGGTCGATCAACTTTAAGCCACATCTAATTTTCGGCCTCTGCAGACCGAGGAGTCAGTGTCCGGGCTTCTGCCAATCTTTTTTTAATTTTTTTAAGGAATGCTTGAAGGTTCTTATTTCATTAAATATCCATTTTCTTTCCCCTTAAAATTATACTCAATTTTGCAGGGTAGGTGATTTTGGTTTCATCTTAACTTCTGTATTCCAAATCCATCAGTGCTTTAATGTATAAGCTTCTAAATCTTGTGTTATCTTGAGTGAAGTTCCATGGCACTGGAATTGTTTCTTTCTGAATGCCTACAATATTTTCTCCTTAACCTGTGAACTCTGAAATTTTCTTATAGTATTCCTGGAATTTTTCATTTTAAGATATGTTTCAGAATATGATTTGTAGAGTCTTTTGATTTTTATTTTAGTGACAAGTTCTAGGATATTAGGACAGTTTTTCTTGATAATTTCTTGAAAGATGGTTTCTAGGTTCCTTTTTTGCTCATGGCTTTCAGATAGTCCAACAATTTTAAAATTATCTCTCCTGGATTAATTTTCCAGGTCAGTTGATTTTCATTCTTTTAATTTTGTTTTATTGTTTCTTGATTTCTCATAGTTATTAGTCTCCATTTGCTCGATTCCAATTCTTAAGGAATTATTTTCTTCAGGGAGCTTTTATACTTCCTTTTCCAGTTGGCCAAATCTACTTTTTAAGGAATTATTTTTTTTTCAGTGAATTTTTGTGAATTCCCCTCCTCCCCCAATTTGGTCAATTCTGCTTATTCAGTGCATTCTTATCCTAATTGTCTTTTTTCTACCTCTTTTACCATTCTGTCTTTTGAGGTATTATTTTCTTCAGTTTTGTGTGTGTGTGTGTGTGTGTGTGTGTGTACTTTATTGATTCTTCTTTCATGATTCTCTTGCATCACTCATTTCTATTCCCAATTTTTCCTCTACTATCTTACTTGATTTTCATATTTTTTTTCTGAGCTCTTTTATGACCTCAGACTAATTTAGATTTTTCTTGGACACATTGATCTAGGAGCTTTGATTTTATTATCTTCTTCTGAGTGTTCATTTTGATCTTCTGTGTCACCATAGTAACTTTCTCAATCAGTATTTTTTTCTTCCCATTGTTTCCTCATTTTCCAAGTCTATTTCTCGATTTTTAACTCTTTGTTAAAGTAGGTTTCTGCTTCCAAGTTTGAGGATGTACTCTTTCAAGCTTCAAGGGGTTTGTGCAACTGTTTTCAGAAATACTTCCAGGGACCTGTAAGTTTTCAATTCTTCCAAAATGGAATGATTTTAGGAGAACTGTGTTTACTATTCTCCTGGTCTATGCTCTAGTCTATGAGTAACCACAAGCACTCTTCTGAAACAGTGAGAAGGGTCTCTGATCCACTGTCAATACAAGCTCTCTTGTTTTAGTGTGCCTCCTCACCCTGGGACTGCCATCTAGCACTTTCAACTAGAACTGAGTGTAGTCAAAATAAGAGTCCTTCCTCAGTGCAAGCAAAGAGATCCCTCCTTATGGTCTGTGAGATGAAAGCTCCAAAAGAAACTGTTACAAATTGAGTGTCTCTCAAGGTCTACTACTGGTTTGCTGTGAGTAGGGTTAGGATTGTGTTGGCATGGTCTGCATTGGATTGTGCTCCATTCTCACCCAGTGCTACAGACCTTTCCTGTTGACCTAAGTTTTCTTTGATTGGAAAATTATTTTATCTCATAATTTTGTGGGTTGCGTTGCACTAGGAATTATTTTATGGTACTATTTACAGGTGTTCAGAAGAGTTTGAAGGAGAGTTCAGCTAAAACTGAGATTTGGACATTCTCTATGTTTTTCACTGTACTTCACTGAGTTCCAGTCTTTTACTTTTTTAATCACCACTTGTTAGTGAGCTAATTCTTGCCCTTTAAATGCTTTCCCAAGTGCCAGCATTTCCAAGATTTCCCAGTTCTCATAACTCAATTCTTGACAGTAATTTATCTATTTCCTTCATTACTGTTGAATCTGCCTGTAAGTATTCAAAACCATAAATTTGAATATCTGCCATTTTGGGTGATAGCAAAGGGATTCAATATGAATGTAAATTTTATGGTTGATATAAAATAATGTGTTGAACTAGAATTTGTAGTACCCCAAAATGTATTCAAGAATCTTATCCCTCCTGTTATTGGTTGACACTAGAATATTATCTAATTCTTCAATACAAAGAATATGCACAAGCAGTCCCAAAATAAACAATACAAGTTATCAGCATCTGTGGAAAACAATTCAAATCATTAATGAAAAGTGAAATATCAGTCACAAATTCCATCAAATTGGCAAAGAAGATATAAGAGGAAGACAGATATTGGTGTAAGGTTTGTGGGAAGTCTGGTACATAAATCCTATTAGTCAAGCTTTGAAATAGTTCAACCATTTTTGAAATAATTTGGAATTATTACCCAAAATACATAAAATATGAATGTCTTTTTACCCAGTATCCTGGATGGTGTTTGTTTTTATTAATAAGTTCTGTATTTTGATTACTTTTACCTATCTCATGGCTTGTGTTATTAATGATTTATTAATTTTGTATGTTCACAAATGATGGTAAATGATGTATTAAGGAAACAATATTATAAGCAGCAGCATCTCCTCCTCCTCTTCATCTATTGAAATGTAAACTTCAATTTTGAGACTACTTTCTTAAGCAGAAGAAATATAAAATACTACTTGTTATAAATCTTTTTGCCTACATATTTACTTTACAATTTTTTCGAAGGATTGCTATTTGTATGATTGTAAATTTGTTTGTCTTCATAAAAACTTTTTAAGAATTTTACTTTTGTCCTACCTTCCTCAAAAGATAATGCTACTAGATGTCAAGGTCATTCTCAAAATAATTATTAATATCTAAGCTGAGCCTGGAGTGAGATAATCTTCATTTTCCAATGTCACTTACCATATATCATTCATGTTATTTATATTAAGTGTCACATCATAGGTTTATCAAAACACAACAGGCAATATCTGAAGTCACATGAGGACAGAAAAGACTGTCCACAAACTACATTCATGTGCTCTTTTGAATTAGAACTTACACTGACAGTATTCAAGAATTCAAGGCTGACTAATTAGCACTTATATTTCTCCATGAATGCTTGATGAATGTGAGACTTTTTTGATATAAAGGATGTCAGAAGTGGAAATTTTCCACTATATGTGCAATCTATCCTCAGATCCTATTGCTGCTGAAGTCATCCTGACCCACTCATACATATATGAGTATTTGTATAAGAGTGGAGAAGGCTGAAACAGGTCCAGAAGTAAACTTACAATCGTTGAGGAGTGCTTTTCATTTGTAAGTACCCATGGGATCTAAGGGAAGCAATTATATTTCAAGCACTTGCTAAACATCTGAGATTCAGCTGCATGAAACTAATCTTTGCTATTATACATTCTTCATTAAACTCTCAAAGGAATCTATGAGAATTGGGAATTATATTTTAATTTCACATATTAGTGAGTTTAGAGTAATACTTATCATATAAACTAATAGTTCATTTAGATATCAATAGGGACTAAATGCTAAGGAAAGGGCAGGAGAATCTGATCACCTTTTCAACCCTTGGAATTAGTCCCATAAATTTAAAATACTCAGCAATGTTAATATGAGGCAAATATTTCAAGAAGGGCAGGGACAGAAGGAAAGGTGTCAATGTATTATAATTCTTGTAGAAGCACTTTCTATTTTGTCAAACTATAGGAGATAAAATTAAAATCCATTGTTAGTAAATAGGGAACAAATTGGTATATAAAATGGAACTGCATTGTTCTACAAGAAGTGAGGAATGTGATAGATCTAGAAAACTATGGAAAAACCTTCAGTAACCTGATACATAATGAAGGCAGCAAAAGCATGAGATCAGTTTGTGCAATGTTCACAATGATGTGTGGGGAAATTCTTGTGAAAGACCTTAGAACTTTTCTACAGCAATGATTTATCATGACTTCAAAAGACTGAAGATATAGACTATCTTTTGTTGAGTTATATAGAGAGGGTAGATTAGAGGTATTGAATCAGACATGTATTCTTATGTATAGCCAATATATTGATTTGTGTTAACTATTCATACATATTTGCTATAAGAGAAGGTTTATATCTGTGAGAAAGTTTGTTGATGGTTATAGATACAAGAAAAGTAGCACAGAGGTAATAAAGGGAAGGGTGGCACAAAAAGAGCTAAAAATAATGTAATTTGTTATTGCTTTCATATATACATACACAGAGACATATATACAGGTATATGTATGCATATCTATATATAGATATGTAGATATATGCATCTGTATATTTAATTATGTGTATATTTAAAAAATGTGTTGAGCAGAAGTTCACAGTGAGCTGAACAATTTCCTCTACTTTGAAATAATTAAGCTGAATGAATTCAATGGAAAAAAAATCTATATACATACATACACATATATAAATATAAATGTTTATGTATACATATGTATATAATACACATATATTTTAAATAGCATAGACACATTTCATGCATCCATGAAAATATTCTCATTTGAAGAAAAGAAAATATATACCTGATTGTTCATTGTATGTTTCTATTTGAGAAACATTATTCCTTGAGCTCTCATATGAAATATTCATCTTTAACCATCATCCTTACTGATATTGATACTAGAGAGGATTTTTGTACTTAACCATTTTTTGGAGGTCTAGAGCTTGTATTTTGTCAAAAAGTCTCTTTTTGGCTACTGAACAAAAGAAAATTGAGCATTATGCCAAATTAAAATGACTGAATGAATTTAGAGAAGGGCATGTCAGCTGTTTAAACTATGTAAGCTGATGAAGAGAGTTGTGAGATATGCTTCTGTCATTAATTTTGTATAAAAATTTGCATTTTCAATAAACCCTACTTGTCTCATGATTTCAGTATTCATGTTGTACTACAATACTCTCTTTCCTTTTTTTTTCAAAGAAACTAAGAAAAGAACAGCTACCAAGCTGGAAAAATTGTGATTTTTCAATTTAGGACAAACCTTTGCTTTTGACCTTCTCAGGTACACATTGCATCTTGTCTCCAAGAAAGTTTTGATATTAGTGCAAATTAAGCATATTTAAAATTGTTTTAATACTATTACTTATTAGAATAACATTCTGCATAAAATTATTTACTTATTAACATCCCCAGACAAAAGAATTTAATTGGTCTATATAGTCCAGATCATCACATGTAGTACTTGTTTGTTAATGAAGACATTAGTCTGAGTATAGAATACCAGAAGTTTCCATTATAATTAAAATAATAGGATTATATTAAAGTGTACAAGAAAAGGGTCATGCTGGATGATCTTTCACCTTTTTCAAATGTGACCTTGCCATCACCAACATTCCCTCCTTAATAAAATTTAGAGGGAAGATAGCCAATGGTTTGGGAGATTAAGGGTTGGGTGGTGGAAGGGATTTGAATTTCTTCTCCTCAGCAAATAGGATAGGGACAAAATCTTAATCTTCTCACTCACTCAATCTTAGTCTACAATCTGCACCATTAAAAGCTATTTCACCTCCTCTAAGCACCTCTGTACTTGTTATGCCACTTGTTGGTTGTTGGGAAACTCCTGAAAATTTTTTCATCTAATTCAAACCAACTTGGAAAGTACAGATGATGTTGTTGGACACTAAAGAAAGAACTGTTAATGATTCCAATCTTCTGCATTTTTGAGAAAAAGCATTTTCTACTATCTAAGGAAATCTGCTTATATACATATTATCATAAGGCTGATCCTCTGGATGCAGCTGACATTCACATATGATAGTAGGATAGGAAAGAATTAAAATACTAATAGTAATAGCCTATATTTGTAGGGGGAAGGTAGAATAATGGATAGAGAGCCAGTCATATATTCACAAAGACTTGGGTTCAAGGCTCATATCTGATCCACACTGAATATTTAATGAAGTACAAGTCATTTAACTATTCAGTATCTTAGATACTAACACTTCAAAATATAGAAAAAAAAATTGCTAATATATTGTGACCAATTTCTTCACTTGTGGTTTCTTTTGCCAAGAAAATCATAGGAATGTAAAAAAAATAACATTCCATATGAGTATGTATGTGCACATCAACATATATACTTATAGTTCTCAATCATTAGCCATTCATTAAGAATTTACTATGTGTGAGAGATTTTGCTAAACTCTGATTAGCTCAAGTTGCCCCTAACTAAAACAGTATTTGTGTTCTGGATGTAATAGTCATTTTTGTCACTCTTTATAGTTACTTTACAAATTTTTTTTTCAAGAACATATCTATTTTTATCCTTTCAACTACCTTGCTAGGCAGATAGTACGAGTGTGATGATGAAGAATAAGGCAACTTGAGCTGGGAGAAATTTCTCACAGCTTGCATAAGGGACAGTAAATGATACAATTAGTAAGCAGCATCACTAGAATGTGCATCAAGGTCTTCAGAGCTCAGGAGCAGCATTTTTTCTCCTACACAATGATTGTCTCCTTGTTTTAAATAATCAATCTTGCTTAACTTACCATGACAATTACCAATCCAACCTTAAATTTTGATTACTCTGATAATCATATAACTAAAGTCAATAATCATTAATAACACTTCAGGTAACAAAGTACTAAATGGAGAAAACAAAAGGAAAGAATTGCAGAATCTCTGAATTGGAAGGAGACAGATGTTACGTATACTAAAAATGACATATAGTCTCCTATTAAAAAAAAATGAACCTCAATTTCCATTACTATAAAATGAGAGAATTAGTTTTAAATGATTTTTTAAGTCTCTTTCATCTCTAAGTCTATGACCTGAAAGTTGTGCATGTGAAGCTTTCCTTTGAGAGGGGAATTATTCCCATTACTTACTTACTCAATCCATTATGTTTTTGAATAGTTTTCATTATTAACATTTTTCCTCACATTAAGCCCAAATCTTAGATTCCATTGATTAGACTTAATCCTACCTTTTAGCATGAAATAGAGCCAACATAATCCCATTATAGACCTTTTTATATTTGAAGACAACTGTCAATTTTTTTTCATGCTCTACTTCAAAGGTTGAACACCCTATCCCAGTTCCTTTAACCCTTTTCATTAATAATAGTCAATATATGAGTCCTTATGAGTTCTGATAAGATAACAATTTGAAATAATAAAAGAGAGACAGCTACAGTTAACATTGATTTGATAATATCTGAACATATTATTTTTCTATAAATAAGGAAAAAGAGACATGAGAAAGAAATGTAGTTGTGAAATGTGTTATAGAAACTCAGCCATACGAAGATACTTTGCATTTATTAATTACTTATCCCTTTACAGTACAAGTAGAATCAGGACTGTGACTTTAGAAAAAAAGTCTCAGGATAGCAGCTCTACAATCTTTTATTTTTAAGGCTTATTAAGGAAAAAAAAAGCAAACTTTCTAGATATTTTTAATATTTCTCCCTCCCCCCCATTTCTCATCCTTAGAAGAGCTTAGGACATAGATTTTTTTCCTCTCATTAAACTTTCTTTATGTTGGTTTGATCCCACTGTAAATCTCATTTTTGTGAGATGATACATCGCATAAACTTCTATTCTTCTCCATTAATTTCCAAAATATTGATATAGCACATGACTTCCATATTTCTTTATTTGGCAGCCAAATAAAGAATGTGTTGACCAAGCAAGTTTTTAACATAAGAGGTTCTTATCCTATATATATCCTTTATTCAAATGAGATTCATTTCTTATTTTTCATCATGGATAATATTTAAATTTGCGTGTTCTCTGTGTCTCTGTTTCTCTCTCTAATTACTACCTCCACCCCATTTTTTTTTTCAAGCTAAGTAAAGAAGTAGTTTAAACTGCACACAGGTAAGAGATTCAGTATTCATGCGAGAGTATCAAGAGTAGTAATTTTCTGTTTATTGAAATGCAATCAATTCCATGTTTTTATTATGTAATTTGGTTCATGTTATAGCTAATCATTCTCTCAAAGAACTTATTCATCATAAGTATATATGAAATTTCTGTATAGCATTCAAGTCTTTGACCTATCTCATTCTTTACATCTAATCTGCACCTTCCCATATGTTTTACATTTATTCATACATTCCATTGAAGTTATCAAATATCAAAGAATGTGCTGAATTAATTCGAATGGTCACATTGATATTTTTTGTGGAGTTTATCAGCTTCTTCTTCTGCAATAGATATTATTATTTAAATTATATTTATTTTCGTGTTGGTTCTATTGTAATTGTTTTGCACATGCACTAAAATAAGATTATAAAAATGTTTTTGGTGTCTTTAGACAAAGAATAAAACCAATACCATGTTTTTTGTTTGTTGATTATCAAAAAAAGCACTTGATTCAGTAGAATAAAATGCTACCTTAAAGGATCTCTTTAAACCAGTAATTCCCATCAAGACATTAAAATTGTGTAACTATCTGAAAAATAAAATAGCAGAGATAAGATGATTGGTTATATATGTGATCTTTAATATTAGATGAGGAATAAAACAGCTTGTTGAAAGCTTTCCAAAGGTGTCTTATTACTGTTATATAGAAAATCCAAAACAGAGGTTGTGTTAAAGTACAATTATGAGTAGTTACATACTCATAATTGTTACATACATCTTTACATTCCCCAGTTTGTGGATGATATTGTGCTGGTACCATCAAGCCTTGGATCAATACAGAACATTTTGGAGGAGATATGGTAATTATGATATTTATTTAGACATACAAGCCACAAAAATGATCCTGATGGTATATAAATCCTGTCAGAATGAAACACAAAGTGTTAGGGTCAATGTTTAACTAGAAAGTGTGGCAGGTATGATTACCTTCCTGAAATCATGAAGCTTCTTTAATGATAAAAAATAAAAACACACTTGTGACAGAGGAAAAATATATATCTGCTTAATAAGAAAAATACTTTACCTGTTTTGTTACATAGAAGTGAGTCATGGGATAATAACTTTTATGTAAAATTAAAGATGTGAATCAGTCATAAAGTAATAGAGAGACATATTTTATGTAAGAACAGACAATTAAATGAAACACATAAGCAACTACTAAGAAGAACAGAAAAGGATTTAATCTAAAAACACACTAAAAAAAAAGATGAGCCATTGATGTGGGAAGAGTCCATGAAAACTGACACATAGTCCATGTCTTCTAGTGTAATACTTCTGATATGGGAGAAAACAAAGAATATTCCCATAATATTATAGCTTTATCATGGCAAACTCATGAAATGATTTTATTGAGTAGGAGAGTATAACCAATAATACATAAATTGTTTGAACCAGTGATACTACTAGTTCAAAAATGTCAGAGGGAAAGAAGCTG
Source organism: Petaurus breviceps papuanus (assembly GCF_028583685.1). Classification (NCBI taxonomy): domain Eukaryota; kingdom Metazoa; phylum Chordata; class Mammalia; order Diprotodontia; family Petauridae; genus Petaurus; species Petaurus breviceps. The sequence continues at coordinate 14,359 of NW_027185762.1, forward strand.
TATTTACAAAAATATTTGTAAAATACAAAATACAAAAAAATCTTTTAATAATTGGAAATTAGGTGGATGTCCATTAACTATACAATGGTTGAAAATATTGTGGTAGATGAATGAAATAGAATACTATTGCACTGTAAGAAATCAGAATATTGGGGCGTCTAGATGACATAGTGAGTAAGAGTGCCAGCCCCAGAGTCGGGAAGACCTGGGATTGGTTCCAGCCTCAGATACTTAACACCCACACAAAAAATACTGGTAGTGTAACCTTGGGCAAGTTACTTAACCCCAATTGCTTTAAAAAAATCGGAATATGGCAAATCAAGAGAAACATGAGAAAATTGTGGATTTGTATATAGTCATATGAGTAGAACCATAAGAACAAGGTATATAACTTCTCTTTCTCTCTAAATCATTATCCCAGGGTTAGAAGAATACCTCTCTCTCTCTCTCTCTCTCTCTCTCTCTCTCTCTCTCTCTCTCTC
>NW_027185763.1:0-11645 GCF_028583685.1 Petaurus breviceps papuanus
TGAACAAGGTAAATGATATATGTCTGACTGATTAAAGTAAGCTTGTTTAACCCATTTTGAGTTGCTTTCCTTTAACAAAGCAGATCCAAGAACCTGTGGTAGCTGCAAACCCTGAGGACGCTTGGGGTGCTTGCTGCTACATTAGGACAGTGCCTGGGACATAGTAGGAGCTTCATAAATGTTGATTGACACACCAATGAATGATAAATTCCTGTGCTACAAATACTCTTTAAACTATTCTTAAGATTTAATAAACAAACTACAACTGCAGCATTATCACAGGCTAAACTGTTGGCCATAATCCCTTAGATATGAAATTTATCCATAGAAAGTTAAGAGCAATATTTCAATAGGTTGAAAAGCCTTCAAAATATCGGGGAACCATTGAGACCTAGTAGAAGAAATCAAATTCATGTGGAAATGGAATTCAGTTCATATCATATCCAACATCCTGCTGATAACATCATCACGAAGATGCTTTTAGTGACCCTAAAAAAGACCTCATATCCAAATGCTTTTATTCAGTTACAAAAAAAAAAAAATAATTATTGGGGCGGCCAGGTAGCACAGCAAGTAAGAGCACCGGCTCCAGTGTTGAGAAGACCTGGAGATCGAATCCCGGGCTCAGACACTTAGCACCCACCCAGAAACACCTGGCCGTGTAACCTTGAGCAAGTTACTTAACCCCAATTGCTTAGGGGCGGCCAGGTGGCTCAGCGAGTAAGAGCACCGGCTCCAGTGTTGGGACGACCTGGAGATCGAATCCCGGGCTCAGACACTCAGCACCACACCCAGAAATTACTGGCTGTGTAACCTTGAGCAAGTTACTTAACCCCAATTGCTTAAAAAAAAAAAAATTATTTTTATCCCCCTGTGAAAGTCTACTAGAATTAAACACAAAAAATAATATTTCCAGTATCATTTTATCTGAAATCCATTGAATATAAGAGATTTGTGAAAATAATAGATGACATGTATTTAAGTATTGCAGTACACTTTGCATATATTTCTTCTTTTGATCTTCATAATTGTCCTGTGAAATAGGTACTCTAGGTGTTCTTATTGTGATTTTACCGATGAGTAAGCATTTACAGAATGGTTAAGGGAATCTTCCTTGGATATGCTGCTAGTTGGATATGCTTGGATATATCTCTAGCTCCATAACATTTCTTGAATATGTCACATTCTCACTATTCACACAGTTATCTATTCCCTTGAATACTATATTAGTTTCTTAATTGTTTGACCTTTCCCAAGTTTGTTTAAAGCAAAATTTGTACACAGGTCTTTCCAAACTCTCAAGTGCTCTTTCTACTCTTGAAGTTGGCACACTTTAAAAAGATTTAAGTAAGATTTGGTATGATGGAAATGGGTGATACTATTATTGTAGAATTCATATATATATATATATATATATATATGCAGAAATTACTCTAGCATTATAGTTGTTGCCACTTTATTATGAGAATGACACCACCTGTTCTGGTGGCAATGGCCACTAATATAACCCATAACCCTCCCCCCGCCCCCAAGAGTAGTACCCTACGAGGCCTGAAGAAGCAAGGATGCAGAGTCAGTCTTCTGACACATGTTGGTGGTGTGGTCCTGGGTACTAACTGTTTACTTCCTAATATGGTTGTCTATATCATTGAGTTGCAGAGCAACTAATAATATACTTTTGTAAAGCAAGTTTCTGGACAACAAGAAAATTATAGTTCTATCCCCAAACAAAAAAAAAATAATAATGTGCTCTCTACCTTGTTGTTTATCATTTTTCTCTGGCTACTTTTTACATAAGTGTTTTCTTAGAGTAGGAGACTGAGGAGAATAGCTGTCAAAATCCTATCAGCTAGAGAAGATAAAAGTAGGAAGAAGAGGTATGATGTGTGAATAATTATTCAGCTAGAATCCACCTCCTCTAGGTCAGCTTTAGATAATACTTTGGCTTTGGCAGGTAAACAAAAATCAAAGATCGTCATGTAAAGAAGCTTGGGAAGACTGCTACAAATAAATGAGATCCTCATTAGGATCCTCCTGGAATTGAGTCCCCAGTTGAAGAAACAAGAATACGATGGAGATAGTTTATATAGTATTTTTTCTTGGTGGTGTGGCCACAACAGGTGCAAACAAGAGTGAAGAATGAGACTTGATTCCAACAAATATGGGCAGGTGTAGTTCTTTGTCCTTGACAAATGCTCTGTGTGGACCATAGGCATTAGCTCAAAATGTTGAAAACAAAACTCATTCTCCCTCTCTTTTCAAAAACATTCCTCTTCTGAGCATATATATTTATGTTGAGGGTACACCATTCTTCTAGGATCTCAATTTTGCAACCTCATTGGGATAATCAACCCCTCAGTCTCCCTTATTCCACATATTAATTTGTTGCTAAACTTGATGTCTCTACCTCCATAACATTTCTTGAATCTGTCACCTTCTCACTACTCACACAATTATCTCTTCCCTGGACTACTGCAAAAATTTCCTAATTGTTTCACCTTCCCCAAGTTCCTGCTTACTGCATTTTATTCTTTATGTTACTGAAAAATTACCCTCATTAAGGGTAGATCTGACTGAATCACTTTCCCTTCTCACTAAACTCCAGTAGCTTATTGTTATTTCTAGGATAAACTATAATCTCTCATTTGTTATTTTTTAATGATTTTCACAAGGCAATGGCCATCTACATTTCCAACCTCATGGACCTTCCTCCCCTTTCCATACTGAAGTTTAGCAAAAATGACCATTTCAGGTAACATGGTATAGAAGAAAGCATGCTGGATTACAATTCAGAGGACCTGACTTCAAATTCTGGTTTTGCCACTCACTATCTTTGTGAACTTAGGCAAGTCACTTTATTTAGGAACTTCAGGTTTCTCATTTGTATATAGCTCTTTTCTCTGGCCTATTTCCTTACCTCCTACATTCACTTACAGAGCAGGTCACACAAAGACAATTGACATTAGAGTTTTAACACTGCATAACTCTCTGAGTGTAAAGTTTCTAGTACTTTCGTTCATCTGGTATGCTCGCCCTTGTCAATAAACCAGTTGGCATCAATTATATTTTGTCATAGATTATTTACTGGGAAGATATAGCAAAAACAGTAGTACAAAACAACCTGCTCCCCACCACACACACAGCTAGGGAGTATACCTTTACCTTGTATGTATGTATGTATGTATATGCATATATATATATATATATATATGTATATGTATACATACATATACACACAGTCCCTGGGGAGACTGGATTACAGTTTAGAGTAGTTGAGGGTTATTTCACAAATCCTATCCCTAGGAGTCTTTTCCTTCCTTGTTGATTCCCTACCAAGTTCACAATGGGGAAAGAAATTATTGAAGAATGAATCATTGTCCATGCTCAGTTAAGTTGGGTCTTTATAGGTGTGATTTCTTCACAGGCAAGTCAATCCATTGCTATTCTGGGTCAGTTCAGTCTCTCATGGACTGTGCTACTTCCTTTCTGGATTCGACTTTCCACTTCCTCTTGTTTTCTGTACTTTCAGATCTTGTAAGAACTTTTGGTCACTTTTCTAGACTTTTGAAGAAAGACCAAACAGAAAATAAAGAGGCAATGTATTCACAGACTCACGGTAGCCTGGTGGGCTTATGCCATCTGTTCCTCCTTTACTTAGAATATGGAAATAGTCTTCCTCACTTGAAAGCTCACCAGTGAAGGTCTGGCTGAGGGGAGCACATAGCCCAATTAGTGCATCCCATAAAGTTCTAGCTCATGAGGAAATCAAAGGACATTTTTTTGTTTACCACATACCATGAATTCCTAAGTCATCATGGTCAGATGCAAGTATGTGGTACCTCAGAATGGTCTAAAATGATGGATAAGACATCTCTATAATATATCCCAGAGTAATTTCACTATAAGTGTTCATGTACTTGCTCTGCATTATCTGGTAACATTGAAGCCAGTTTACCTTACTGTCATAACCCTCTCCATTTCTGGAAAGAAATATTGTTGAGTTAGTCTTTTGATACTGCTACTTAGTATTGTCATTCAGATTGTTATTAGTGTAAATATATGTTATTATTATCATCATGTTTATATGGATTGTTGCAAATTTAATTTAAAGAATTAAACTATAAAGAGAAGGGAAGGGAGAAAACTGCCTATATCTCTTTGCTAGTTTAGAAATGGCAAAGAGTAGTAGAATTCTATCATATGAACAATAATAGTTGGGATCCCCAGTGATCTGCTAAAGGAGGAAAAAAAGCATCTAGAAACAAAATTCATGACCTCAGGTACACAAGTACACACAAATGCCTTGTACTAACTGTCGTTATACAGCCCAAGAAAATATTTTCATATAGTAATAATAAAATAGATAAAATGATCATAGAGTAACATGATACATTAAGAATACACACACGTAAACAAACAATGTGTGTGTGTGTTTGTATGTAAAACTGGGAGTAGAGGTAGGGTAGATTGTTGAGATATATTTTTTTTCCTTTTTAATCTTTTATTTAGATGTTTTACCTGAGTTTGCAAAATATTTCTTTTCTTTTTTTTTGTTTTTTTTTCAAATGCTATTAACTTCTGATTTACATCATTCATTTCCACCAGATTTTGAGTTACAAATTTTCTCCCCTTTTTTCCACTACCCACTACCCCAAAATAGCAGTCCCTCAGGATATCCCCTCCTCCAATCTGCTCTCTCCCATGTTTTCTCCCATACCACTTTTGGCTTTTCCAGTAGAGCATGGTGGTTCTCTATGCCCCAGCGTCTGTATATCTTATTTTCCAATTGCATGTAAAATAGTATTAATAATAGCATATATATACATATGTATATTAATGTTTGATTTTAAAACTTCGAATTCCAGATGCATATCCTTCCTCCCATGTCACCCACCCTTACTGGGAAGATAAGCAGTTTAGTATAGGTTGTACATGTGTAGCTAATGCAAAACAATAACATAGTAGATATATTGCAAAAGATTGATTACATTTCCCTCCCTCCTATCCCACCTCCCACTTGTTCTATTCTCTACTTTAATCCCATCCCTTTTCAAAAGTGTGTGCTTCCACATTCCTGCCCCCCAGCCTGCCCTCCCTTCCATCATCCCCCCTCTCATCCCCTTCCCCCTACTCTTCTGTAGGGTGAGATACCCTATTTAGTGTGTATCTCATTCCCTCCCCAAGCCAAATTCAATGAGAATAAGGTTGATCCATTCCCTTTTGCCTTCCTATTCTTCCCCTCCATTGTAACCATTTTCCCTTGCCTCTTCTTTATGAGATAGTATACCCCATTCTGTCACTCCCCATCTCCTCTCATTATATTCCTTTCTCACCTCCTAATTTCACCTTTTAAGTATCATCCCTTCCTATTAAATTGGTCCTGTGCCCTCTATCTAGGTATACCTGTAAACATATATACACACATTCACACATCTATTCATATGCCCATGTACCCTCTGTAATGGAAATGCAAATTTAAAGATCTTCCCTGCCCCTAGGCTAAAGTGCACCTGAAGCCTGGGGAGGGAGGCTTGTTTTTCAGTAGATACTTCTTGATTGACCAGTGAGTCAATAAGGTTGTTACATTCTCTGAGCCAGGAGAAGGCTATATAAGCCCTGATGTGTAGCTTTGTTTTGGGACTCACTTTGAGAAGTGTTCTGTGATTTGATCTGAATTCTGGGAAGCCGTTGTTGAGAGTCCCCCGGCTTTGAAAAACCCAGATGTGGAAACCCAGATGTTGACTGGGTATGGATGTAATGGTTGGACAGTTTGGAAAGCTGTCTACTTGATCTGTTAATGTCTTGATAATTCTGTCTGTATATTTTGAAGTTTGGGGTGCTGACCTTTTTCCCCTGAACAAGGTAAATGGTAAAATCTGACTGATTAAAGTAAGCTTGTTAACCCATTTTGAGTTGCTTTCCTTTAACAAAGCAGATCCAAGAACCTGTATTGCTAGCAGCCACCCTGGGAACGCTGGGGTGCTTACTGCTACACCCTCATATATAGACATATATATATGCATATATATACGTACATATATATATATATATTTCCTTCAACTATTTTCATACTGAGAAAAGTTTCATAAGTTACAATTATTGTTTTTCCAAGTAGGAGTGTTAATAGTTCAAATCTGATAAGTTCCTTATAATTTCTTTTCCCTGTTTACCTTCTCATGCTTCTCTTGCTTCTTGTATCTGAATGTCAAATTTTCTATTCAACTCTGGTTTTTTCAGCAAGAATGCCTGAAAGTCCTGTATTCCACTGAATGACCATATTTTTCCCTGAAACATGATACTCAGTTTTGCTGGGAAGGTGATTCTTGGTTTTAATCCCAGATCCTTTGACCTCCAGAATATCATATTCCAAGCCCTTTGATCCCTCGGTGTAGAAGGTGCCATATACTGGGTTATCCTGATTGTATTTCAACAATATTCAAATTGTTTCTTCCTGGCTGCTTGTAATATTCTCTCCTTAATCTGTTAATTCTGGAACCTGGCTATAATATTCCTAGGAGTTTTCTTTTTGGGATCTTTTTTCAGTAGGTGATCAGTGGATTCTTTCAACCTTTATTTTGCCCTCTGGTTCTAAAACATCATGGAAGTTTTCCTTGAGAACTTCCTGGAGGGTGATTTCTAGGTTCTTACTTTGGTCATGGCTTTCAGGTAGTCCAATAATTTTTAAATTATCTCTCCTGGATCTATTTTCCAGGTCAGTGCTTTTTTCCCATGAGATATTTCACATTGCCTTCTATTCTTTTATTTGTTTGAATCTGTTTAACAGCATCTTAATTTCTCATAAAGTCATTCACTTCCATTTGCTCCGATCTAATTCTGAAGCAATGATTCTCCTCAGTGAGCTTTTAAGATTCTTTTTCCATCTGGCAAATTTGGCTTTTTAAGGCATTCTTCTCCTCATTGCCTTTTTGAGCCTTTTTTGCCATTTGAGTTAGTCTAATTTTTAAGGTGTGATTTTCCTCACTCAGGCTGTTGACTCTCATTTCATATTCTTGCATCATTCTCATTTCTCTTCTCAATTTTTCCTCCGCTTCTCTTATCTGCTTCTTAAAGTCATCTATGGCCTCTAACCAGCTCGTATTTTCCTTTGAAGCTTTTGGTGCAGGAGTTCTAACTTCACTGTCTTCCTCCTGTTCTATGCTTTGCTCCTTTTTGTCCCCCAAATAGGAGTCTAATGTTGGAATCTTCTGTTTGCTTTGTTTCCTTTGCCTGGTAATATCAGCCCTCAGTCACTTGACTTTTGGGCTTTTTGCCACAGTAGGACTCTACCACCAGTCAGCGGAGCTTTCATCCCAAATGCTGGGGTTTTCTCAGCTGCTGTAGGCATTAGTTAGGTGCCCTCTCAGAAGCCTTCACACACTCTGGCAAGCTGGTCACACACCGCAGGACCTCCACCTTAGATTGCAATCCATATCCAAACAGGTTAAAGCAAGGGTGATTACCCCTCAGATGGGTCATTTGGTCCCCCTACACTCTGCAGGCCATGAACTGAAGCTGCCATGGGTGCTGGCTGCCTGTACCTGGCATTTGAGTGACTTCTTGCCCTGGGGGCAAAAGCTGACCCACTCCCACTTACTGGGTCCCAGACTGCACTGACCTCTCACTTTGTCCTTTGCATCTATGTGTTGATAATTCTGGATTGCTACAACTGCTGGTGTTCTGGAGTCCCTCTGGCCAGTGGCTGGTCAGGCCCACCTTAGGGCTAAAACCTCCAGCTCACGTAGGCCTGGGCTTGGCTCCCAGAGTGCTGCGCTGGCCGATTCCTGCCAGCCTGCCAGACTGTCCTCAGTGGGAAGTTAGCTACTCTGTGTCATTTTGTGGATTATGCACCTCCAATGTTTATTCAGAGTCCCCTTTTTACATTGATTGGGGAAGGTGGAAGTTGGATCCACTAGGAGGTCCTGCTTCTACTAGGCCATCGATTGTTGAGATCTTTTGGTTGAAAATCAATGAAGACGAAACTGAAGTGATTTTTTTATAAACATATGCACCAGAATTCTGTGACACAAATTTGGGAATAGATGAGGAGCATAGGGAAATCAACCACTAAGTGGGATAGAGAAATGATAAAGCAGTGATCAAGGACTAAGGTTATTCAAATATCTTCTTGAATTCCTTCTTTGCCAAAAGCAGAGTAGCTAATTAAACCTTTTCTTTAGTGATAATTTCATTCATTCAGAAATGGTCAGGGTGATGTCCAAGGTTTTTTTTTTTTAAACCATGGCTTGCTGAAGAATATTTTAAAGGCATTCTAGTTATTATTAAGTCATTTCTCAATTATTTTTGACTCTTTATGACCCTATTTGGGGGGTTTCTTGATGAAGATACTAGAGCAGTTTGCAATTTCCTTCCTTATCTAGGTTTTCATATGAGGAAACTGAGGCTGACAGGGTTAAATGACTTACCCAAGGTCACATAACAAGTAAGGTTATGAAACCAGATTTGAACTAAAAAAAAATGAATCTTCTTGATTCCAAACCCAATGCTCTATCTACTGTGCCAAATATACACCACATGAATCCCCCAAAGTAAACACTTTAGTCATGCTATCACACAAAAACAGTCAAATTATGGGAAGGAATAAAAAAGGAAATTGCAGAGATTATGCTGAAATTGACCATCAATGAGAAACCAACATCATTATGAAACTTATATATGACAAAAGCATTAGCATATGATTTCACAAGGAAAAAATTTGAGAAGGCATTGCCAGTAATAAATAAAAAGGAAAATATAGAACTGAACACATTTCTGGAGGAACTAGAGATTTAAAAAAATCATGGCACTTTAAAAATAGGACTATTAAAGAGTATATACATTTCTTAGCACTAAATGAAACTTTTACAAAAATTAAACATGTATTAGGGCATAGAGATATTGCAAACAATGTTAAAAGAAATATTAAATTCATTTTTCTCTACCATAATTCAGTAAAAATAGTAATTGGCTCCAGGATCACAAATAAAATCCCAGACTCAAATGGACAATGAAATCCTTAATAATGAATGGATTAAAGAACAAATCTTAAAAAATAACAATTATGTGAGAGAAAATTACAATGATGAAATAGCTAATCAGCCTTCCTGGGATGTAACTAAAGCAGTCCCTGGGGGAAAAATAAAGTGCTACCAACATATGAAACAAAATAGGAAAAAAAAGAGGATTGAGGAACTGAATAAACATTTTTAAAAATTAGAAAGCCAAGAAAGAAACAACAGAAATGTAATAATGATATATAAACCTAAAAGCTTGCTCTCTGAAAAGGATCATAAGATTTATAAACTTTTAGCCAACCTGATTAAAAGTATGGGACAGAAAATAAAATCAACAAAATAGTAAATGAATAAGGCGACATAAAAAAATCAGAAGAAATAAAAAGAATGAGAACCTATTACATAAATGTAAAAAAAAAAAACTGACAACATGAAATAGAGGGATATTTTAAAAAATATGAAATATTCAAAGCAACTTAAGATTAAATTAAGATTTTAATTAAACAAATCACAGAAAAGGAAATAAAATTATCTACAAAGATACTACAAGTGGGTAAAGAAGGAAAGATTCCTGACTCTTTTTCATTCTATCAAACTCCTAAAAAAATTTAGCACTTATACTATGTATTTTTTTCAAAAATTGAGAAAGAAAACATACTGCCAGATTCTTTTTGTGAGACTAGTATAGTTCTAATACCTAAACCAAGGGAGGCATGAAGCAAAGAAGAACTATGGATTAATATTAAAAATTAATATTGATTCAGAATAATAAAAAAAATTGTCAGATTACTACACAAAATAATCATTTTCTGGATTTATGGCAGAGAATCAAGGATGTTCCAACATTAGAAAATTACACAATTAATCATATTTTTATAAAGAACTTGCAAAATTACATGAATATCTCAATAGATGTGGAAAAACTGTTTGACAAAATACAATACTCATTTACACTATAGCTGACATTTAATAACTTTCCTTCATATAGAGCTTTTAGTTTCTGCAAAGCATTTTGCAAATAGTAACCTATTTTATCCTTGCAACAATCCTGGAAGGTATGTTTACAAATGAGGAAACTAAGGCAGACAAAGGTTAAATGATTTACCCAGCGTCATAGAGTTGGTATGTGGGTTTTTTTTTTTACCAGATTTGAACTCAAGACTTCCTGACTTCAGTTCTAGAACTGTACTACCAAACTTCATAAAACCCTACAATGTATGAGTGTAAAAGGAACTTTTAAATAATATGTTCATATCCAAAACCAAAGACAAGTATCATATTAAGTGAGAATCTTTCCCAATAATTATAGGGATAAAGCAAAGACATCCACTCTCTCCATTTTGTTTGATAGATTTCCAGAAATGTTAGCAGTCTCAATTAAGCAAGAAAAATAAGTTAAAGGTATAAATAAAGATAAAGTGGAGAGAAGACTGTCTGTATTTACTGAAGATATGATAATGTGCTTAGAAAATCTTAAGGCACCAAACAAAGTTACTAGCTGATACAACTTAAGCAAAGTCACAGGGTACAAAACAAACCCTTAAATATCAACTACATTTTTATGTAATAATAACAACATCCATAAAACAATAATGAAGAAATCTCTTTCCAAATAACCAAGGCAAGAAAAAAAAAGTATCTGTGGTTCAATCTACCAAAGGACACAAAAGACTTATGTGGATTTAATTTCAAAGATCTGCTTAGATAAATAAACATCAATTAATATAGACTGAAGAATATTTAACACTTAAGACTGGACAATTCCAATATAATGAAAATGGTAATGCTAGTCAAGTAAATTTACAACTTTGATGTAGTAATCAAATTATTAAAAGGATACTTTTGAGAACTTGATAAAATTCATTTAGAAAAAAAGATCTAGCATGTAAACAGAAATGATTAAAAATGTAAAGATGAGGATGGAATAGCACTTCTGTGTTAAATTGCAGTATTATAAAGCAATAGTCATCACAACTATGTGGTATTGAAAAAAAGGAGAGAAGCAGATGAGTAGAATAGGCTAGAAAAAGGAGAATAAGAAGAAAATTGCACTCTAAAACTGAATAAAGTTAACAAAATTACTTTATAATATATTTATAATATATAATAAATATATATTTATTATATATTAATAAAATTAACAAATTACTTTATTAAAGTATTTCTATTTACATATTTCTATTTATTTATATCTACTTATCTGTCTATTTACAAATATTTATCTATAAAATATTTCTATTTACAAAAAAAGACTGCTGGGGAAACTGGAAAGCAGTCTGTCAGAAGTCAGGCCTAAACCAACACCTTACATCATATACCACTGTAATGCGAATGTAAATTTTAAAGATCTTCCCTGCCCCTAGGCTAAAGTGCACCAGAAGCCTGGGGAGGGAGGCTTGTTTTTCAGTAGATACTTTTTGATTGGCCAGTGGGTCAATAAGGTTGTTACATTCTCTGAGCCAGGAGAAGGCTATATAAGCCCTGATGTGTAGCTTTGTTTTGGGACTCACTTTGAGAAGTATTCTGTGATTTGATCTGAATTCTGGGAAGCCGTTGTTGAGAGTCCCCCGGCTTTGAAAAACCCAGAATGTGGAAACCCAGATGTTGACTGGGTATGGATGTAATGGTTGGACA
>NW_027185764.1:0-20166 GCF_028583685.1 Petaurus breviceps papuanus
TAGACTTGATTCAGTAAGAAGGCAGATGAAATTCAGTTCTGCAATGACAATAATAATCCGAAGCACTTTGATGATGCCCTGAAGGCTATTTGTAGGTTAAAGACCTATGTTGCATCTCGGATTAGTAATAAGGGTATGATTTTTGAGAGATGGGCTGAACACTTCTATGATGTTCTCAAAAGACCTTCATCAACCAGTGATGAAGTTATTGACCATATATCTTAGGTCGAAGTCAATCCCTCTCTAGTCAAACTTCCAAGTGAGGTAGAGGTTGTGACAGCCAATAGGCTTCCTGTGGCAAAGCACCTGGTGTTGATTCTATTTCGGCTGAGATTTACAAGGCAGGGGGTCTGCAGATCATACAAAAGTTGACCGAAATCTTCTATGGCAAGAGGAGATTATCCCCGAAGAATTCAAGATGCCTCCATTGTCCATCTCTTTAAAGGAAAAAGAAAGGTTTTCCTGTGATGACCACAGGGTGGATCTCTCTCTTCGTCATTGCTGGCAAGATTCTTGCCAGAGTCCTACTTAATAGGTTGATCTTTCACCTGGAAAATGGTTTCAGAAAGTGCTGAGGAATGGTTGATATAAGATTTGCTGTCCAGCAACCCCAGGAGAAATGCCAGGAGCAAAACAGTTGTACGTACACAATGTTCATCAAATGGGGGGAAACAGCAGTTCAGAAAATCCAACCTATGTCAAGAAGTGAATGAGATCCATTTTCACACTGTATCTCTTCTTTGGAACCAAGCTTTCTCAGTGTAATGACACATTGTTCAGCTTTTATTATTGTTGTTGTAATTGTTTCCATTCACATTGGTGTAATCATTGTGCATATTCTCTTCCTGGCTTTGCTGACATTACCTTGCACCAGTCCATGCTTTTCTCTTAATAGCGTGCATCATTTCTTGCAGCACAGCAATATTTCATTGTATTCATTTGCCATAATTTATGAAGGCATTTCCCCAATCAGTAGACTTTTATTTTATTTTGAGTACTTTGTGGTAACAAAAAGTGTCACTATAAATATTTTTTTTGTGTCTATGGGACGTTTCTGTCTTTGGTCTTCATCATATGTTATATTCTGAGAAAAAGGCTCTCTGAGTGAAAGGACATGGACATTATAGTCACTTTCTTAGTGACTATAAATACAAATGGTTTTCATGAATTGTGGGACAATTTACAACCACATTGATTGTCCATTACTGTGTTTTTTTTCTGTAACTGATTGCAAGAGTGACTATTCTCATTTTATTTTTGTCATCTTTACCAGTTTTCTACAAGTAATATGAAATCTCAAGAGTAGTTTTATTTTCCATTTCTTGTCATTAGTAATTTATAGCCATCTCCTACAGGGTTATTTTAATGTTAATCTAAATGAAAAAGATAAAATTAAGGGAGCAAGTGTGATTCAGTGGAAAGAATGCTCCATTTGGAGAGAGAAAACCTGAATTAAAATCCCATTTTTCATCACTTATTATCTGTGAGGAGCCCTTGGGCTACTGACTTAAACTCTTTGAAACTCTATTTTGCCATATGCATCATGGGTGGTTGGGCAGTAAGACCTGGAAATCAAGTCAAAACAACTTAGCAAAGCCTCAAATATAATTGTAAATTACACAGAAGTGCAACAAAAATTCCTGAAAGAGCTAAAAAGTGATTTTCAGAATCAAATAAGAGTGGCAAAGAAAGGAAAACAAAGAATAACAACCATGAAAAGACATTTAACAGCTTGATAAAGGAAAGTCAAAAAATACTTTAAAAAATATACCTGTCAAAACAGATTTGACTAAATGGAAAAAAAGGTACCAAAATTCACTGATGAAGATAAGTCCTTAAAATGTAGAATTAGCTAAATAGAAAAAGATGTACTAAAGCTCACTGAAGAAAATAATTCCTTAAAAAATTGAATTGGAAAGTAGAAGCTAATGATTCATCAAGGAACATAATATCTCAAGTAAAAATAAAATCTGAAAAATGAAAAAAGAAGAAAATATGAATTATCTGATTAGAAAAAATGGACCTGGAAAAATAGATCAAGGAGAGATAATTTAAGAATTATTGGATTAGCTGAAAGTTATGATCAAAGAAAAAGACTAGATTTCACATTTCAAGAAATTGTCAAGAAAAATTGCTCTGTTATCCTTAAACCAGGTGGTAAAATAGAAATCGAAAGAATCCACTGTTCATAACCTCAAAGAGATTCCAAAATGAAAACTCCTAGGAATTTTATAGTCAAATTCCAGAGCTCCCAGGTAAAAGAGAAAATTCTTAAAATATTTAAAAAGAAACAATTCAAATGTCATTCAGCCACAATTGAGATCACGCAAAGTTTAGCAGCTACCACATTAAAGGAGTGGAGGACTTTGAATATGATATTCCAGAAGGCAAAAGATCTAGGAAGACAACCAAGAAAAACCTGCCCAGAAAAAAAAATGAGTATAATCCTTCAAGAAAAAAAGGATAGAAATTTAAAGAAATGGAAGATTTTCAAGAATTCCTGATGAAAAGATTGGTGCTGAATAGAAATTTTGACTTTGAAAGCAACACTTAAGTAAAGTATAAAAACATAAAGAAAAAAAAGAGAAATCATGAAGGACTCAAAGAAGTCCTGTTTACCTTTCCACCTGGAAAGATGATATATTTAGCTTCTAAGAACATTACCATTATTAGGGCAAAAGAGAATGCACATAATTGCATACATGTATATTATAGTTATATGTCTGTACACACATACATACATGCATATATACATAGAGGTGTGTACTCAATTGGTAATACAAAACTGGTAACTAAAATTCATCTTACTCAACAGGAAAGTAGGAGGAAAAGGGGGAAGAAAGTGATAAAGGGAAAAGCAGATAAAAGTAGGCAATGATCAGAAGTAAAAGAGTCTTTAGAAGAATAGGCTAAAAAGAGTAGGATAAGCAAAAGACAACAGGATGTAGTGAAATGCACAGTTAGTAATCATAACTGTGAATGTAAATGGGATGAATTTACTGGTAAAAAGGAAGTGGATAGCAGAATGGATTAGAGACCAGAATCCAACACAATACTGGTTACAAGAAACACACCTGAAGTACAGAGACACGCAGAGAGTTAAGCTAAGGTTCTGTAGCAGAATCTATTGTGCACCAGCTGAAGTAAAATAGGTAGGAATAGCAATCGTGATCTGAGAAAAAGCAAAAGCAAAAAAAAAAAAGACCAAATTAAAAGGAATAAGCAGGAAAACTTTATCTTGATAAAGGGAATCATAAACAACGAAGTCACAGCAATACTAAACCTATATACACCAAATTTCATGGTATCCAAATTCTTAAAAGAAATGTTAATTGAATTAAAATAGGAAAAATTCGACCAATAATACACTCTTTGGAGTTGTTACTATTGTAATCATTCTGGAGAATAATTTAGAACTATGCCCAAAGGGCTATCAACCTGCAAACCCTTTGATCCAGTAATACCTCTACTAGGTCCATATTCCAAAGAGATGAAAGAAATGCTGAAAAGAACCAATATTTACAAAAAAAAAAATTCTAATAGCTCTTTTTGTGGTGGCAAAGAATTGGAAATGGAGGGAAGGTCCCTCAATTGGGGAATGGCTGAACAAGTTGTGGTATGTAATTGTGATGGAATGTTACTGTGCTATAGGAAATGATGAACAAAATGGTTTCTGAAAAATCTGGGAAGACCTACATGAATTTATTCAAGTGAAATTAGTAGAGCTAGGAAAATATTGTACACTGTAACAGTCATATTGTTAGGATGATCAACTGTGAAAGACTTAGCCACCCAGATAAAGACAATAATCAAAATAATTCCAAAGGGCCCATGATGAAAAATGCTATCCAAATCCAGAGAGAACTGGTGAACTTTGAATGCAGATGAGGCATATTTTTTTATCCTTTTCAATTTCTATTACTTAATTTTGTTTGTTTTAATTTTTTTTGCAACATGGCTAATACGGAAATATATTTTGCATTATTTCACATGTATAACCAAAATTAAATTTCCTTCTCAAAGAGTGGTGAGGAGTGAGAAGGAGGAAGAGAATTTGAAACTCAAAGTTAAAAAAAAAATGTAGTTAAAATATTTTGCATGTATTTGGGAAATATTTAATGAAATAAATAAAAATAAGGGGCAACTAGGTGGCACAGTGGATAGAGTACCAGCCCTGAAGTCGGGAGGACCAGAGTTCAAATCCAGCCTCTGAACATTCTCTTGACACTTACTTGCTGGGTGACCCTGGGCAAGTCACTTATCCCCCTTGCCTAAAAATAAATAAATAAATAAATAAATAAAACTGAAAATGTTTTTTTTCAGGTGGGTATACTACCTCCAACGACACAGATTGCAGGTTAATTATGCCTTAGCAGATGAGTCTTAGGTTATTGTTTCAGATGTAAAGATGTTAAGTGATTTGTTAATAATCACATAGCTATTAAGCACGTATGTGTGTTTGTAGGTGTATGGTAGTAGTCTGTGTCCGATTGTTCCTGATTTTAAGCATAGCACACTAGACACTACATGCTACTCCTTCAATATGTACTAGTTACTTTTGCACAAAGCAAGACTGTAAAGGCTCTGGGGCTCTTAGGAATTGCCGTTTCATTTGAAAATGTCTGGATATATGCAAAAATCACAGAAAATGAAAGGCATCAACAAGAGGTTTTTAATGATCATACAGTATTCACTGTTAAGAAGGTAATGCTATTGGTGTAGTTACTGTTTCTGGAACCCTATGAACACAAAATTCTACCATCTTGTTTTGAAATACATGAAATTCTGTTCTGTGATCATTGCACTTCAAACTCAAGGCAGCCATCTCATAAATGTGATCTTTTTTACAATTAATGCTCATGGCAATCCCATTACCTCTATTGGAAAAGCATATCAAAATTCATCCAGAATGTGAGACATCCCTTTCATGTACAAATAATAGTGAAATTATTATCAACATATCTTCTTATGTCTACAAACCATGTCCCTTATTACAGAACATATAGAATTATTTTTATGTATACAATTCAGTCTCATGTGTCTACATTCTAGTTATTCTAGGCATCTAGGTGGCAGAGTAGATAGACTTGGGCTCAGGAAGATCTGAGTCCAAATTTGACTTCAAACACTTTTTAGCATTTGGCTTAGAGCAAATAAATTAATTTTCTTTCTTAAACTTCGTTATTGCATGTCTCAGGTTCATCATTCATAAAATGGGTATAATAATAGTGTTTAATTCACATGTGTGTGTATGTGTGATCACCTCAGATTATCTTATATATTAAATTCTTTGCAAACCTGAAAATTCTACATAAATGCCAGCTGTAATAATAATTATAATAAATACTATTAACATTCATATAGTGCTTCCTATAAGCCAGGACTCTATTAATTGCTTTATATATATTATCTCATCTTTTCTTCACAGCAACCCTGGGAAATGGGTAAAATTATTGTCCCCATTTTACACGTGTATTGTTCCCTTTTCCTGGGGCCCCTATTCTACTTCCCAACTGTTTCAGGCTGATAGCAAGTGAAGCAAGGGGTATGGCGACATTTCTAACCCAAAGAGAATAAATATGCCTTTCTATTCAGGCTGGCACCTGGTGCAAAGTCTTAGTCACTTTTTTCTAGTTATGTCTCTGGGCAAGTGCCATTCCAAAACACAAGTACATGTATTTGCTAAATGACTGCTGAAGATAAGAAAACTGAATCTTCACAGTACTCAAGAAACATTTTACAGTAATTATTAAAATATTGTTAACTTATCATGAAATTAAGTTGATTATTCAGTACACAGATTTAACACTGAGAATTTCAAATATACATTCAAATAAAAGCCAGAAAATGGATACAACAAAATAGGAAGAAAACAATACTTACTAAATGGACAAATGAAATGGACATGACAGCAAAGCCAATCATAATTTGATAGGAGTATTTATTAACCACGGTTACTGCCTCCTCGGTAAGGAAGACAGCACTGAGTCTTCTGAAAGGTATACTTTTATAGAGCTAGGTGTTGCTAATCAACAAAATATGGTTCCAAGGGGGTGTAATGCCATTTCTAGTGAAGCCACCATTGATGCTATTTCTAGTGAAGCCTTAAACAAAAACAAACCTGTATCTAGGGAAGGTTTACAGGTGAAAAGTCCCTTCACTATTGTGGCCTATTAGGTGATTTCCAGGGACTCTGGTAGGGGCCCCTTCTGACAGGTTTTAGGGGGTTTTGGTGTATAATTTCTGGTGGGCACTTCACTTATAAATGAGCAAATACTATAAAAATATTGTTGTTCATCCTTCATTCTTGAAGATATCACCAGGGTTTTGTCTTGAATTGTTCATGAACTGGATTTAAGTGAGGTAGAGAGGTTCAAAGTCACAGGCCTCACTCTCTCCTCCAGAGTCATGGAAGTCCACAGGCAAAGCAAAAGTCAAATTGTCTGTCAATGGATCATGATTAAGTGAGTGACCTTGGCTTTTCTAAATTAAGGACTTTCCAAGTTCCCTGTTTGTCTGAGGCAAAGCTCATTCAATGACTAAAGACTAGGTAAGGATTGAAGTAAAATATGACCTAGTTTACCAACAAAAGATATCAATCTTGGTTGAGAAGCCCCTCAGGATTTTTGACCAGAACAGAAAACAATTGCTATTTACATTCATTCCTAGATATGAAAAGCTCAACACTGAGCGACAGAGACTTAGGTTCGGGGACTGTTATTGGCCAGTCAATGAAAGCCAGGGTGATTGGGTTGAAAGACTTAGTCAAGTGGTTACATTTGAAAAACAATGACTTTAAAAAAATTTTTAAAACATATTTTATTTTTTCCCAATTACATATTAAAACAGTTTTTTAAACATTTAAAAAAAAGTTTTGAGTTGTAAATTCAACTCCTCCCACCCTTCCTCCCCACTGCCCTTCTTAAGATGGTAATCAATATGATATAGTTCATACATATGTAATCATGTGAAACATTTCCATATTAGTCACTTTGTACAAGAAGACAGAATTTTTTAAAAAAAGGAAGAAACAAAGAAAAAAACTAATATGCTTCAGTCTGTATTCAGAGAGTATCAGTTCTTTCTCTGGAGGTGAATATTATGCTTCATCATTAGTCCTTTGGCATTGTCTTGAATCATTGTATTGCTGAAAATAGCTAAGTCATTCACAAGTCTTCATCATACAATATTGCTGTTACTGTTTCTGCTTCTGCTCACTTCACTTTGCATCAGTTCATGTAAATCTTTCAAGGTTTTTCTGAAATCATCCTGCCTCTCATTTTTTTTTTTTAAGCAATTGGGGTTAAGTAACTTGCTTGAGGTTACCAGGCCAGTTATTTCTGGGTGTGGTGCTAAGTGTCTGAGCCCAGATTCAATTCCCATGTCATCCCAACACCTGGCTGGTGCTCTTATTCCCTGTGCTACCTGGCTGCCCCCTGCTTCTCATCTCTTATAGCACAATAATAGTCTATCACAATCATAAACCACAGCTTGTTTAGCCACTTCCCAAATGATGGACACTCGTGATTTCCAATACCATGAACTTTTTAAAATCCTGTTTTTTTCAGAGTTATATTTCAAGAAATCATACATGAAAACTCCACAGGACAAAAAATTGTCCCAGATTAAAAAAAATTGTATAAAATAATGGGAAAAAAATCTAGCTCCCAAATTCCCAAATATCTTATAAAATTATATTCATATGCAGGTCTTCTTGATGAGATATAGGCTCTGGGAGCCCCCTTGATGTATCCTTGAGTCCTTGAGGTACAGGCTCTGGGAACCTCCCTTGGAATCGTGATTAAATTGTCTCATTTGATGAGGCATTTTCATGAGGCAATAAGCCTTACGTTTTGCCTAGTTATTAACTGCTAATTACTAGCCTAGTTACTAGCCTAGCCCTCCATTGTTCATCTACTTCCCACCCTAGAGCTTATCAAAATATCAATAGACCCTTGAGCTGGCCTGGCCCACCATTGTCTGTAGTCTCCAGCTACTTCCCACCCTTAATCACTCATTGACTTCATTAACTCCTTCTGAAGACCCTCCCCAAACTCCTCCCCTAGACCACTCCTAGATTCCTCCCACAACCTTCTGTATAAAAGACCCCATCCTGTCTCCATGTTTGTGAGAGCACCATAGAATGCCATGTGGGTGAGAGTGTCAAGGACCTAGCACAGACTTACTCTTTGTCTAATCAAAATGAACTTTTAATAAATTTTACTTTTCTTTCATTCGGCAGGACCCAGCGTGTTGGTATTTTGGGGTCTCCAGAGCAACCCTAACCCTCTTAGTGGGTACCAGCTTCATTCTCACTCTTCCTCACACCTGATTCTCTATCTTCATTCTCCTTAACTTTCCACTGACTGTCCCATTTGCCTGGAATACAATCTCCCCTTGCCTCTGGCTCTGAAATCCTCTCCCTTTCTTTTTAAGTACCCTCAAGTACCTTTTACTTGGAATTTCAATTGATACTTTGTCAACTCTCTTGTTTTATTGTATTTGCAATTTATTAGATTAAGGAAATTCCTTTTATGGCAATCACAAATTTGTCTGACACCAGCCACTCTGAATTGGGATGTAAATATACTTAATATAAAAGTAAACTAAAGTGTACTTAAGTTCTCCCATCTTTTTATTCATCAGTCAGACTTACTGGGGCTCCTTGTACAAGTCTCCTAATTTTTAAGGGAATAAATACTGTAACTGTATGTCACTATTTGTCTCCTTTAACCAAACTTTTTAAATAGGTAGACAGTGTATATTATGTATATATTGACATTGCTTCCTTCTATGTACTTACATCCTCACATGGTGCCTGAAACCTAGCAGGTGATTAAGAAATATTTGTTGGGAGACTGTAACCCTTTTTAGGACAATTTCCTGCTAGTTTCTTTCTAGTATGCCTAAATAAAAAATTTGTTGTTTTTCAGATCAATAATAATTGTTCTAAACACACTTAACTGATAGCCTATGATTTTAGATGTTTTTTTCTTAAAAATGCCAATTTATCTGCTTACAACTTTGCTTATATTTAGAATCTTTTCATGGTATTCCTATAGTTTTTTAAATGAGAACCTAAACCAGGGGTGGGGAACCTCCAGCCTCAAGGCCACATGCTACCCTCCAGGTCCTCAAGTGCAGCTCTTTGACTGAATCCAAACTTCACAGAACAAATCCCCTAAATAAAAGGATTTACTCTATATATTTTGGACTCAGTCAAAAGGCTGCACCTGAAGACCTAGAAGGACTCATGTGGCCTTGAGACCCCACATTTTCCAACCATGGAGACAGTGGAACTAATAGATATGGCTTAAAAGAGTAGGGTTTTTTTCCAACACTATATGTGTGTATATGAGATCTGAAGTCTTAATGACTCTTTTTTTCCAGTGTGACAGCCATGAAGTTATCCTGTTCTATATCAATTAAACTTCTCAAACTTGTTTCCTGTGGGAACTCAGTTGAAAATGCCGTAGCTTGAGCTAAAATCTCATTTGGGACTTGTTTCTCTCCAATTATTATGAGAGAACTTACTGAAAGTTGCTTTTTAGTTTATAAAGGGATTCTTCTTATAGGTTGGAATGCTTTGTGTGCTTTATCTCTGTTATTTGCTTTTCATTGTGCTTTGTCATTGTGAAGTAACTAAACGGTGCAACCGTGACTATTTTCGACATGATTTATACCTTAATCTTTTTTGGGCCAGATTTGTCATTTAACTTCCAGCATTTACATATTTCTCATGTGTGATGAGATTAGAATCATCCCCTCTTAGAACTAGAGAGCACCTTGGAATTTATTTGATTCAATCCCTTTATTATAAGACATAGAAACTAAAATGTACCATATAATCTCTACCACTCTGTTATTTTTTAACTAACCAATTGATCCAAAGGTCCAATCTGAAGGTTATATGGCCATGGCTTGGCAGGCACACCTAAATAGAGAGCCAAGACTTGGGAATAGGAATGTAGGAGAGAGGAAACAGAATGTAGCGAGAGAAGAGGGAGTGGAGACATGCTCAGAAGTGATTTTTACAAATGCATATATTCTGAATGTGAGGAAAACCGTGCTTCTGATGGAGAATAGGTATTTATTTTGTGATTTTGGGATAAGTCAGTTTGCATTATTACAGTGAAGTCAAACTCTTCATTGAATAATACCATACAGCAGGAACAATATTTAAAATGGGATGGAGGCATGTTATCTCCAAACCTTGCCTAGGTCTTCTTGGTGCTTTGCTAAGAGAGTATATCAAATGACAACTCAATTGAGATTGATTTGGGGTAATCTTCACTTTTTATGTAGGTAGCTAAGGTCATTAATTCTTGGTAAGACAGAAGAAAATTCCCAGTTTGCATTTCTTATTTTTCAAATTGCTGTCAGAAGCAGTTTGGTAATATAAGGACAAAAAAGATACAATATATTCCAAGGGATATTATTAGTATTATTTTTATAATATTTTGTTTTCCCCAATTATGTTAATACAATTTCAAACATTTAAAAATGTTTTTAGTTCTAAATTTTATCCATTTTCCCCTTCCTCCCCCTTAAGACAGTAAGTAGTCTGATACAGTTTATAAATGTGCAATATGTAAAACATTTTGATATCAGTCATTTTGTACCAGAAAGATAGTATTAATTTATTTTAGAAATCTAAGTTCCACATAGGTTGGCAGTGTTTTCCTCTTTGTCTATGCATTTCCATTACCTAAGACCTAGAAATTGCTTAACAAATGCTTCCTGAATTTATTTGAATTAGAGTAGTCTGCCTTAAACAGGGATTTGATATGCACAGGGGAGTACAATACACTTGGCTTCTCTTAAGTCATTTCTGTTAAATGATAAATATTTATTGGGAAATTCAGGAAGTCTTGTTAATAATATATGAGTCTAAACTATTGCTTGGATAAAAATACTAAAGTCCAGAATCTCATGTGACATGTAAAGTCTCATAGATTTTGATAGAGCCTGAAGTAGAGACTAAGTCACTACCTCTCTATTTTTATGGGCATATAGACTTTATCTAGACCATTATTTTGGAAGTTAGCTGTGCTATTCCTAGAGAGACATTAAGATCCCAGTGAATAGAGAGTCAGGAGGGCCTGAGTTCAAGTTCTGCTTCTGACACATATTGGTTGTATGATTAAGGTTGATTCACTTAACTTCTCAGTTACAAAGGAATAACTAATCTGTGGCAGTGAAGAGAGTTTGGATTCCAGGAGTGCTCTCCATTGAAGACAGCCCAACTTTTCCCACATCTCTAAATGCAATACTTTCTTTTATTCTTTTTCTTTTGATATATTTCTTCTCTTCCCCAAAGTCCTGCAGAACACATGATATGCAACCCCAGAGAGCACAAATGATTCATCATAACATAGTCTGTTATTATGTAGTTAACTTTTATACTCATTAGATTAAGCTTATAGACTTTAAAACTTTGTCTCCCGGCTTATGAAGATTTTAAGGATATAGGGAAGTTCACTTTAATATTCTGTTCCTAGAATAGGCAGTTGCATGAAGCTTGATCACAAATAATTTGCATGATATAATGTGCCATTTTTTCCCATGAAAATTTGCTTTATATTTTTGAAATAGGAAAATTATTTCTGAAAATTAAAAATAGGCTAAAATTAGATCTGAGATTACAAAATCATATTTTAATTGCTTTATTTTTAAAAGTCATTTATCATGGTTTCAGAAGGAACTAAACGTTTTGCTGTTGATGGTTCAAGAAAAGTTCTATTGAGGCAAGTTATAACAGCAGCAAAGATCATTTTCAGGAATCAAATTGCCTGCTGGATGATTAGACCCTGAAATTATACTGCTAAGCACATTACAATTATTGTCTCATTTGATCAGTTATCCTTACAACAACTCTGGGAAATATGTGCTATTATTCTGCTCATTGTATAGATGTGGAAGCTGAGGCAGATTGAGGTCAAGTGACTTGTCCTGGGTCATAAAATTAGTAAATGTATGAGGCCAGATTTGAACTCAGGCCTTCCTAACTCAAGGCCCATCTTTTTCTACCAAGCCACTCAGTATCCATGGGGCAGACTGGGCATACAGGAAATACCCATGTTCTTTAGGTAATTCATAATTCTGGAGCTGTTGACTTTGGTGTCCTTTTTCTGTCTCAGGAGCTATTTTTAAGAGGTTTTGAACATAACTAAGATTTTTGATTCTGGAATTTATCACAGTGCATAGAGCATAGTAAGTTCTTAATTCTTATTACCTTGTCTTGCCTTGAAATCATTAGTTAGTGCCCTAACTTACTTATATGGTATAAAAAAGTTGTCTTGAAAATACCAAAATAGTTACTCTGTTCAAGAAAGCATAAATCATAAGACTGTGTTTGGCATCCTATGTTTTCAATGCTACCAACTTACCTGAACAGGGACTAAAAAATAGATAAAGTTGAAATTTCACATCACATTGCTACATATGATAGGCATACATGTCCTTTTATCATGGACTCTATTATTTTATGTTTGTTCTCATTAATAAGCACAGAGAGGTGAAAAGTGTTCATTCCTTTACCTTTGCACAATATTTTGGAGTCAAGTTAATGTAGTCAGGTAAGAAGTTTAGAAATGTTCACCTGTAGGAAATGTGTAGGTGTTAAAAATTAGTAACATGTTCAAGTAAGT
Organism: Petaurus breviceps papuanus; assembly: GCF_028583685.1. Classification (NCBI taxonomy): domain Eukaryota; kingdom Metazoa; phylum Chordata; class Mammalia; order Diprotodontia; family Petauridae; genus Petaurus; species Petaurus breviceps. The sequence continues at coordinate 12,651 of NW_027185764.1, forward strand.
TTTCTTTTAAAGACCTTCTTCTAGATACAGGAAACATATACCAACCTTTGCTACACCAATGATAGAAGTCAAAAGTTGGAGGGATATGGAAAATTTTCCCCCCTCAGTATAGGCTTAGAAGTGGTGTGCCTGAGCCAAAGTGTATGCATAGAATAATAGGGTTTTTTTTTGGCATTATTCCAAACTGCTTTCCAGACTGGCTACCAGGAGTTGTTCTTTGAAGTTTGGATTAAGTCAAAGGGTTGAACTTCAGGACCTGGAGGGCCACATGTGACCTTGAGACCACAGGTTCCCCACTCCTGGTTAGATCAATTTAGAGATCCACTGACATTGAAATAATGTACCTCTTTTCTCACATTTTCCCACAGCTTTCCTAGAATTTCAAACTAACCATTGCCCAACTCCCAGCCCATCTTAGTGGGTTTCCACATCCCACTGCTTGAACAAGGACTTGGCTGTAGGTTAGTCCTGTCATTGTCTTCTCAAAAGCCCAATCCCTATACTACAGTCAGAGGAACTCAGCATAGTCTTTTCACAAAATAGGCTTGGAAAAGATAGGAGGGTTTAAGGAAAAATAGTGCTGACCCCTTTTCTACAAGTAGAGTGGCCCTAAAGGATGACAAACCTCCCAAGAGCCAGGGAGTGCCCCCTAAATGTGACTGGGGATGTCACGCCTAACTCACCTCAACCCTTCCTGACCACACACACACACACACACACACACACACACACACACTTTCAATAAGTACATTTTCTTTTTTACCTCCCCATCGCAAGCTAACAGATATATGGTTTGAATCTATTTACTTAGTATATGGAATCTTGCATTTGGTGAGTGGGGCAGTGAGGTGGAGCAGTGCATAGAGGGCTAGACCTGGAGTCAGGGGACTCATCTTCCTGACTGCAAATCTGGCCTCAGGCACTTTCTACCTGTGTGATCCTGGGCACCGTCACTTAACCTTGTTGGTGATCCATTTGAATATCTTTGCCAAGAAAATCCCAAATGAAGTAATGAAGAGCCAGATCCAACTAAATCATCTCTGCTTGATTTGCTGAGATCTGTTTCTTCAACATTCTTGGATTGGTTCTAGAGATTCAAGGAAGGTCAGATATGGCACAGGCTGGACAATTTTATCCTGACTGAACATTTGACTTTATCTCTTCCTTTTTAGCTGAATTGAGGATCATTACTATACTGGGATATGATTAGATGAACCAAGTAAAAACCAAAAGAAAATAAAGCTAATTCTTTGGCAACCCATAGAGTGAGAAAGCTCTGACTTAAAACAAAGCTTTATGAAATAATTTCCCCAATCCCGTAGCAGGTCTGGGAGACAGTTTATTATTTGCGGATGAATTTGCAGTTTCTAATTGAAACCTGTGGAGAGTAATCAGTTGTTTTGACTGTTGAGGTTGAGGTCATTCTATCTCTCCTCACTCCCCTCTGATGTTTATGCCTCTGTGGAACTTATTTCTCTGACAAATGTCAGCAAAAGGAACAAGGCAGAAATTTTGTAGGTCTGCCATTTCTGGGAGATTGAAGGGGGAAAAGATCTATGTTCTTTTTTCAATTAAAGGACCTCTTAATAGCACATTCTACATATTACCTCATCTGAGTCTCATAACAACTCTGAGGTAAATGCTACTGCTATTCCTATTTTATTTTCATTTTAAAAATATTTATTTGTATATTTAAAATTTTTTTTTCTTTTTAAATTTTGAATTCCTGGTCCTCTCCCTTTATTCCACACCTCCTGCCCATGAGATGAACCATATAATATCAGTTATATGTGTGAAATCATTGCAAAGCATATTTTCATATGAGCCAAATCACAAAAAAGCAGAAAAATAAAATGAGAAAATAGCATTTCAATTTCTCTTTTTATAAATTAATTCACTTTTAGTTTTCAACATTCACCTCTACAAGTTTTAAATTTTCTCTACCTCCCTTCCCTTACCCACTCCCCAAGATGGTGTGCAATCCAATATAGGCTCTACATACACATTATACTTCAGTTTTCACTGAGAGTTCATCAGTTTTCTCTTTGGAGATAGGTAGTATTTTTTCATATCGAGTCCTTCAGAATTTTCTTGGATCCTTCGATTTTTCAAGTAGCTAAGTCTTTCAGAGTTGATCATCATTACAACATTGTTGTCACTGTGTACAATGATCTCCCAATTCTTCCAATTTCACTTTGCATCAGTTCATATAGATCTTACCATATTTTTCTGAACCTCTTCATCCCTCCTCATCATTTCTTACAGCACAAGAGTATTCTAACACAATTATATGCCACAACTTGTCTAACTATTACCCAACTAATGAACATCCCTTTGATTTCCATTTCTTGCTTTTTTGGGGATGAGGGGAAATTGGGGTTAAGTGAATCGCTAGTAAGTGTGTCAAGTGTCTGAGGCTGGATTTGAACTAAGGTCCTCCTGACTCCAGGGCTCTCTATTCAATGTGCCACCTAGCTGACCCTATCTATTTCCATTTCTTTGCCTCCATTAAAAGAGCTGCTATAAATATTTTTGTCCATATAGGTACTTTTCCTTTTCCTTTGATTTCTTTGGAATGCAGACATAATAGTAGTATTTCAGAGTCAAAGGACACGCACAATTTTATAACCTTTGGACATAGTTCCAAATTATTTTCCAGCATGATTGGAGCAGTTCACTACTCAATTAGCAGTTAATCAGTCTACCTATTTTTCCTCATCCCTTCCAGAATTTTTCATTTCTGGTAATTGTGAGGTGCTACATAAGAGTTGTTTTTAATTTGCATTTTTCTAATCAATACTGATTTTGAACTTTTTGCCTTTTTTCATTTTTCATTTGTAAATTAAAAAAAATTAAACTTAAATATAATTAGGGAAAGAAAAAAAAGAAACAAACTTAAATACTAAAACTAAAATAATCAAAATAAGAAATTTAAAAAAAAGAATTGCCATGTGCATAGCAGAACATGAGAAAGGATTCCAATTATACAGGAATAAATTTCCATTTCAAGAGATCCTAGTTAATAAATACTATGTGCTGTGTTGAGAATTGTCCATATTTTCTTTGTTTCCTTCTTTGTATGTTTTCTTTTGTTCTATGCTGTGCACTTTTTACTTTGTTCTTTTTCTCTCCTTTCTTCCCCCCCCCCCGAAGAAGGGTACATTTAAGTATGGACATATAGACACACGTGCATATATATGCACATACTTACATACATAATACACACAATACGTAGACATACACACAAAGATATTAATATATACCTAAAAATATACACCTACATACATAGCCTTACACAGACATATATACATACAGATATCAATGATCAGGTTCATATGTAGAAATATGCATTCATATGCATCTGTGTAAGACTGTACTACTTATCTATCCTTGGTTCCTCTAAGAATGTATAACCTCTTCCTTCCTAAGTCTGAGTCTTTCCATCTTTTTCCAAGTCCACCAACTCATCATTCCCTATATCACAACAATATTCTCACCTTATACTATCTAGTTGTTTTAGGTCATCCAAAACAGTGTTGATAAATATGGCTGACACACAGTGTATTTTTCTCTGTTGATTAAATCTATTTTAACCTTAACTTTGTCCACAATCATGATTACCACCTCTGCTCCTTTTCCCCTAACAAACTGTACTATTGATCTTTGTTTTTATGTTTGTGCATATCTCTTATTTCCTATGCCTATGGACTCCTCTACTACCTACCTTGTCCTTCTATTACTTAACTCACCCCCTCCAACAATCCCTACCTTAACCTCACATTCTCATTAAGCTGAACATCCTTCTATACCCTCCTTTACTCTATTCCCTCCCCCTCCCCACTAAAGGTCACTGCCTTGTCCTCTCCACCCTCCCTATTTCCTTAGTGTTTTATTTCTTTCTGCATTTAGAAGGCTTTTACACTCATCTAGATATATGTGCATTGTTCCCTCTTGAAACCATTTCCAAAAGAAGTAGGTTTCCAGAACTACCAGCCCTCCTCCCCCATCTAATTTCTCTGTGTGGGTTCTTCCTCTTGCACCTCATTTGTATAAGATAATTACTCTTTTTTAGTAGTTCTGATATGATTTTACTTTTTAGAATCATATCATACTCAGGTCTACCCCAATCTTTCTTATGACCCAATTAGTAATAATCTTAGACATTATTATATACATGAAAGGTAAACATTCTGTCCTTATTGAGTTCCATGTAATATACAGGAAAGGTAAACATTCTGTCCTTATTGAGTTCTGCGTAATTAGTCTTTAGTATGTACCTTATTTTTCCCTTGGCTCTTGTATGTCAAATCTATTAAGTTCTGATTTTTTATAAAACAAAATCCCCCAAATCCAACAGTTCATTAAATATTCATTTTAAAATTCATGATTATGCTTAACTTTGCTGGGTATGATATTTTAGGCCAGAATTCCAGTTCTTTAGCTCTAACCACTCCCTCCCTTAAACTGCATTCATCTTTATCTCTGCCCTTCCCCCCCACCCCCCAAGACTTTTTCTTTTATATGTTTCCTCTTGTTTTTCCCTAATAGGTAAGCTACATTTTTTATTTACAACTGATGGTGTATATGTATTCTTTCCGCATTGAACCCATTCCTATGAGAGTGAGGTTCAGGCATTACCCTCCACTAACCTCATTTTCTCCTCCATTGTTAAAGTTATTCCTTGTCCTCCTTTTTATGTGAGAAAAGTTTCTTCATTCTACCTTTCCTTTTCTCCTTCTCCCAGTATATCCCTCTTTCTCATCCCTTCATTTTTTTTTGGAGATCATTCCAACCTAATAGACTCATACCCATGCCCTCTGTCTATGTAAATTCCTTTTAGTTGCTGTAATAATGATTAGTTTCTTAAGAGTTACATGTAGCATCTTCCCATATAGGAATGTAATGAGTTTAACTAAGTCAAGTTCTTTAAGATTGCTCTCTTATGGTTGCCTTTCAACAGTACCTTATATCTAAATAGCTTTTTAATGCTTCTCTTGAGTTTTGTGTTCGAATGTCAAATTTTCTATTCAGTTTTGGTCTTTTCAATAGGAATTCTTGAAAGTCCAGTATTTCCTTAAATATCCATTTCCCCTGAAGAATTACAATAAGTTCTGCTGAGTAGATTAGTCTTAGCTGTAATCCTAGTTCCTATCTTATTCTAGAGTATCTTATTCCTTCTAGAGTATTTTATTCCAAGTGCTCTGCTTCTTTAACATGGAACACACTAAATCTTTTGTGGTCCTGATTATAACTCCACAATATTTAATTGTTTATTCTGGCTGTTTGAAATAATTTCTCTTTGACCTGGCAGCTCTGAAATTTTGCTCTTGTATTCCTGGGAATTTCCATTTTCAGGTCTCTTTAGGGAGGTGATCAATAGATTATTTCCATTTCTATTTTACCCTTTGTTTCTATGATATCATGTCAGTTTTCAATGATAATTTTCTGAAATATGACATCTGGGCTTTTTTTTAATCATCACTTTCAGATAGTCCAAAAATTATTTTCTTCCCCTTTTAAAAAATTTAATTTTTTCTAGTTTTTTTAAAAAAAGTTATTTTTAATTTATGGAACAAAGCAAGCATTTCCTTAACATACTACAATAAAAAGATGATTGTAGATGAAATTGTGAATATACTATGTCCAACTTGTTATTCCTTTCAAATGTACAGTAAAATTATCATGTAAATTTTTTTCTTTTTTTTCTTCTGCCCATGCCCTAAAGATGACTATCTTTAGACACAGATAGCTGTATATATCTATATAAATATATCTATCTATAAGTAAAATAATTTCATATATTTATTTTTCAGTTCTTTCTCTATATTCAGATTGCATGTTTCTTCATATGTCCTTATAATTAATGTGGGAACCTATAATAGATGAAATGATTTATTTGTTCATGTTGTTCTTTCTTAAAACAATACTGGTGTTACATTGTATACAATGTTCTCTTGGTTCTGCTCATTTTGCTCTTCATTATTTTGTGCAAGCCTTTCCATGTTTTTCTAAAATCACTGGGCTCATCATTTCTTTTAGCACAGTAGTGTTCTATCACAATCATATACCACAACTTGTTCAGGCATACCCCAATTGATGGGTATCACTGCAATTTTCAGTTCTTTGCCACTATAAAAATGATCTCTCTTCAGTCTGTCAGGTCAGTTGCTTTTCTGATTAGATATTTCATGTTTTCTTTTTTCATTTTTTTTACTTTGTTTTTATTGTTTCTTGATGATTCATGGAATCAGTCATTAGCTTTTACTTGCACAATTCTAGTTCTTAAAGAATTATTTTCTTTAGTGAGCTTTTTAAATCTCTCTTTTTTTCATTTGGCTAGTTTTGCTTTATAAGAAGCTCTTTTCTTCAGTGTATTTTTGTATCTCTTTTTCCATTTGGCTTATTCTGCTTTTTGAGGAGTTCATTTCTTCAGTGAACCATTAGACCATTTCTGGTTTGTTTGTTTTTTTATGGTGTTATTTTCTTCTCTATTTTTTTTGTAATTAATTGGTTGTTGTCTTTTACAATTGAATTTATATTATATTAATAAATTAATTTATATATTAATGAAGCTGAGGAGTAACTCAAATGTTCAGTACTCAGCTCCATACCTTCATCTTCTATGATCCATGAGAGAATACATGATTCAATCAGTAAGAATCACATCTTTTGCTTGTGATCCTGGACAAATGACCACAGAAAATCACATCCTCTCTTTGGGCCTCCATATTCTTCATCCTAAAATTAGGTGGTGTCACCTGCTGATTTTTAAGGTAGTTTCTAGCTCTCAATCCTATGATTACTATGATCCTAACCTTGCCAAGGTATTCCCCCCTTCCATATGCATATATATATATATATATGTATATTCCTCCTATAAAGAATTACATGTACCCTTAAATGATTGTAAAAAGTCAATATATCTATTTACCTATTAGGAAATGGCTCAGCAATTGGTGGGAACAAAGACTAATATGGAAAATCTCCAATTTGAAATGGAAGTCAATCCTCTGCTTGGCAGAATTACAGAATCTGAGAGGTCATCAATTTTGAGTTCACTCTTCCATGTAGAAAATATCTTTGAGAAAAATAGAAATTCATTAATTATCTGTAGTATAATTTTAAATCTTTAACTTTTTTTTACTACCCGTTCTGTTTTGAGGTTGCTACTTTGCTGCTTGTGGAGAAAAAAAAAAGTAATGTGTCTCTTTTACCTTAGGCAAATAGATTTACTTTATGTTTAAAAGAAGGGAGCTGTACTAAGTAATATCAAAGATCTCCTCTAACTCTAAAAACAATATAAATACTTTTGAGTTATTCAAATCACTGGATGGGTACTTGTTTTGTTTTCATCCAAGAATTTCCAGAAGTTGTAAAATATTGAGTCTAAGGAATTCTTAATGTTGTCACTTCTTTGTGCCTTAAGAAATGAGGACTATAGGGCCAGAATATTGCATGTACTGTGATACTTGACCACTTTGTTGGTCACTTTGCCATCACTAAACTTCAGTAATCT
>NW_027185764.1:20566-50017 GCF_028583685.1 Petaurus breviceps papuanus
AACTTGCTCAAGGTTACACGGTCAGTTATTATTTCTGGGTGTGGTGCTGAGTATCTGAGCCCGGATTTGATCCAGGTCATCCCGACACTGGAGCTGGTGCTCTTACTCGCTGAGCCACCTGGCCACCCCTAAACTTCAGTTATCTTAACTATCAAAAGGGTAATAACAATGAGTGAAGTAATACACATATATGAAGGATCTAGAAGCACCATGATATGATTTAGTAGGTAAGTCCTGAGGAGTGGCTGAATCACACAGAGGTTGTTATATGTCCTCATGGTACTTTAGTGTTAGAAGCAAAGTTTAAAGATAGGTTTTACTAACCAAGAGTCTAACACTAATCCATAATTCATAATACCTGTATGAGTAAAAATAATGAGGTCAGAGATTCTAGCACTCTCTGAAAAGTTAAATAGGCTTTAAGAAGACAGCTGTGTGGTCCTGGGAAAGCCACTTAATTCTGTTTGCCTCAGTTTCCCTATCTGTGAAATGAGCTGAAGAAGGCAATGGCAAACCACTTTGTATCTTTGCCATGAAAACCCCAAATGGGGTCATGAAGTGTTGGACATGAATGAAATGACTGAATAATGGCAATAACAACAACAAATCAGGACAGTACACATGGGTATGCTGGGAAGTGTTACAACTGGCTCTCCAAAAATGGGGACTCAGATTTAGCTGTGATCTGCATTATTAACATTTCCTTTATCATTTTCTTCAGTCTACTTGGGCAATAAAACAAATCAAATCAGGATTTGTAAGGTTTGATTTTTTTTTAAAGTGTAAATGTACATGATGAACATTTAACAACCAGCTGTAAAGTGGAACAGCATCCAACATACCCCTGAAAGACATTGCTATGAATTATTCTATTGTGTTTCAATATGGTGGTTTAAAATTTTTTTTGGTCTTTGCCATATAAAAAGATATTAAGAAACTGGAGAGGGGTCAGAATACCTCAGTGGAAATAGTATTCATTGGCTTTGGAGTCAAAAGATATGGGTTCACATTCCCATTGTATGATATTTGTGTGATCTTGTGTGATTTACTCTCTCAAGGCCTCAGTTTTTCATCTGGAAAACAAAGGGGTATTAAAATCTCCTGAGGTCTCTTCCACCTCTAGTTGTATGAGATTATTCTCCTAAGAGTAAGACCCAACTATTAACGAGATGAAATAAATAGATTTTTTGGAAAAAGAAGTAAAAAGAATATGCTTGATGTAAAAAAAAAAATAAAGAGTTAACTCTAATGTTATTTTCTTGTGAGGAAAATGTAACTAATGTGTTCTATACATTTCTGTTAAATAATAGACATTCTGTAATCCTTAGAATGCTATTTAAATGTTAGCAATTATTATTATAATTGTTATTATTAGATGGAAAAAGAAAATTAAATGGAAAGAGAAGCAGAAACTTGAGTTGGATTGAAAGGAAAACCTTTTGAAAATCAGGGTGACAAAAATGTTGTGAAGTCTTCACCTCTCTAGAAATTGCAACAATAAACCAACAGTTTATTCTGCATGGCTTAGGTATCCCCAAGCATGAAAAGCAGTGCCCTGGATCAGGTGACATCTTTTGGTCTCTTCAACGTCCATGATTATTAAATAGGATCAAATACTTCAATTATATTTAATAAATTGAAGTCAATCTAATAATGACCTTCACAATGAAAGGTGTTATGAATGTTCCCCCTATCATTGAAAAGGGGGAAATATTAATTAATAAGGTGTTTTATGATGTCTAAGTTTTTTTTAAGAATACAGAAATATTATCTCTTCCTCTTATTTGTATATAATATAGTTTGGAATTGCCATATAATAATTAGTAATTATTGCCATATGGTTTGGAAGTGCTCAGTGTTCTCTAGTCTACACGGCAACAGATAAAAGTTCTTCTATCAATGAACAAGATACTCCAATTAAGGTAAGCTAAAGAGCCAAATTAGAATCTACGGGTAAAGCTATTCAACCAATTGTGCCTTGGAAATGAACACTTTGTGCACAAGTGTGTGGACAATAAAGAAAGTTACTGAAGGAACAGAATGTTCCTTTTCCTCTTTTTTGGAGATCCACATCTCATCAGTAACATTGGAGAGAATTGGGCTGGCAAAAATAACCATTATCTCCCCAATGTCCTCCTCCACATTCCAATTTGGCTCCTTCCTTCTTCCCACTCTCAGTGAGGTCAAGTATTTTACTGTGCTGCTCTTTATCAGTCTATGTGAAAATATGAGTGGCAGGGGTGGGAAGGATAACAGAAAGGAAAGAAAAAACTGAGAGTGACAATGATTCTTTGAACTTGTGATTAAGGAAAACAAAGAACATGGTTAAATGTTGCAAATCTATCTAGATCGCTTTCCTGGATTGAAAGTTAGCTTTTCAAAAAATAAAATCTGTCTTTGAAATGTATTAACTAAGTATAAATTAAGATGATTGTTATTACTAAAAATGTTCATGTTGACAAATCTTATGGCTAGCTAATTTAAATGAGCCTTTGATATGTGGCTTAAATAAAGGGGGGAAAAGCCCCCTTTTTAGCCACCTTTACATGGCTGGTCTTAAATTACTCCAGGATGTGTCATGTAAATGTGTAGATTCTGAATCATCTTGTACTAAGAAATTTGGAGAAATAAAATAAATATTTGACCCAATATAATTCAACCAAAGTCCATTCTAATATGCCTTAAAAGTTAAAAAAAAATACACACATTAATCTTGGTTTACTTTTATTTGTTAAAAAAAAAGTCACCTAGAACTGGGCCAACAATTTAGAAGGTTTTTTGTTCGCAATGAGTTTACATTTTCCCCTGAAATCAATAAAGGTTATGGCAGAACTCATCATGAGAAGTTTAAAATGGTAGCTTGTTATTTTTTGTCCTTTATTCTTGAAGAGGAATGGAGTAGCAAGCACCCTAGCATACCCAGGATGGCCTGCTAGCACAGGTTCCTTGATCTGCTTTGCTAAAAAAAAAAAATACAGCTTCAAAGGGGTCAACAATCTTACTGTACTTAAATATATATAAATCATTCACTAGTTGAGGGGAAAAGGTCAGCACCCTGAAAGTGGAGAAAATACAATCAGAGAGACATAGAGCAATAGTACAAGAATCCACAGTCAGGGCTCCAACTGTCTGAACAAAGTAATACAACCACCTACACATACCACCAGACTAGAAAAGCACCAACATCTGATTAGTCAGGGGCTCTTAGCAAATGTGTACTCAGAGTCCCATGCAGGGGCTCAAATCAAAATCTCACCTCAGACTATATCTATCTATCTATCTATCTATCTATCTATCTATCTATCTATCTATCTATCTATCTATCTATCTATCTATCTTTCTATCTATCTACTCTTTTGGCTAATAGGCTCAGAGTCAGAAGGCATCACAACCCTCTTGACTCAGTGCATAGTTAGCTTCGTACTAAAGGGTGTGAAAGTCTTCCTAAAAGCAAGCCTCCCCCTAAGCAAACACCTCCTTAGGCAAGTTCCTCCCCCAGTGGGCTCTGTGTGACTCAGGATGTGTCACAACTGTGATAGAAGTTCCTGTGTATCTTCAGACCTGGGAACACAGCTGCTGTTTCAAGGGAAAAAGAGACACGTGGTCACATAAGCATATTCATGGATGGGGAAGATCTTCATATTCCATGAACATTACAAGGATGATGACATCAGGAATATGATGCCATGACTTGCAAGTGAATTGGATTTAAGTGAGGAAGGCTGTACAAGGTCACCAGCCTCACTTTAAAAAGGGAGCTTAGACTGGGAGGGGAGTATTTCCAGACCATCCACTTGGTAATTGCCAATACAATACAAACACAATTACTTCCTATTAGCATTTTCTCATGATTGGGTGCCATTGAGGTTATCTTAAGTAAGACAAATTTAGTAAATATTCTGTTTCATCGTTAAGTATTTCAAAATTTATTATTGTGCCAAGAAAGAAAGTAAAACTTATCAAAGAAAGAGACCAGTTTAAAAGTTCCTGATCCCTCATACACATTTTGGGGGGTGGGGGTGGGAGAGGGCTCACAAAGAAAAAGAAAGTAAGGTGAGTGGAAACAGGCCTGGATTTGGAGTCAGAAGACTCAGGCCAAATTCTAGCTCTACTACTTACTTGGCTAAGTGACTGTAAGATAGTCACTCAGTTTCCTCATCCTTAAAATGGGATGACAACATTTAGCACTGCCTGTTTCATAGGACTGTTACAAGAAAGGTGCTTTTAAGTTCCAAAGTAGCATTTTTTGGAAGAGGGGAAGGGAGAAAAATTTGGAATTCAAAATCTTTTAAAAAGGAATTCTAAAAATTGTCTTGACAGGTAATCGGGGAAAAACATTATTGGAATAACCTTCCCCTCAGAAACAAAAAGTTCCAAAGTATTACATAAATGAGACATTGTTTTTAAGAGGGCAGCCTTACCCAGTTAATCAATCTATCCATCAATAAGCACTTAGTATGTGTCACTAAGAGACAGTATAGAACTTCACTTTAAAGTGAAGACCTGCTGGTGGGTAAGTAAATTACTTAAAATATCAGTGCTCTAGGCAGCTGTATAAGTTGCAGAGAAAGTGATGACCTGCATTGATGACAGGGAGTTTCCTCACCAGGTTCTCCATTGCTATTGAACTCAAATAGAAACTGATTCCTGCAAGCTGCATGCTGACTCAGAAAACTACAAATGAACATTATCCAGATCATATTGTATTTTGATTTATTTTGTTAAATGTTTCTCAAATACATTTTCATCTGGTTCTGGCCATACCAGGGAGTTTTGCAGGTTGCTTGTGGCCTGGTGGCGGGGTGTTTGACACCCCTGCTTTATCTCAATGAAACCCCAGGTTCAGCCTCTATGCCCTCTCTACTATGTACTAAGCTCTAAAGTTATAAATTAAAAGTGAAAACAGTTCCTGCTCTATTTTTTTTCCTGAAACTTAACAAGAAACACTTAGGTATTTATCTTTTCACAAATCTTGATTACTGTATAAGTAGGTTTTCAGTATGTAGCTCATGTCACTCTATTAGGGTACAAGTGAGTCAAAGATTACATGGTGGCCTTCCCAAAGCAGGACACTCATAGATCAGCTCCCATCTCCTTTTGTACTCCCCTCCTCTGCTTCCAGTCTAGTCTGCACTCATGGGGCTGACTGGGAATAAGAATTCACTTAGCTACAGGTCTGGAAACAGTTTTCTCACTCTCTTCTGGTAACCACACTATAACAATGTACAAATGAACACATTAAGTTCCACTGTTCTTAAGTTTCACATTTCCAGCTTATCACAGCACAATGAGGAAGATATTGTGATCACAGATTTAAAGCTCTATAAAACCTGAGATTTCATCTAGGACTTGGAGGAAGTAATCTACCTACTGTGTGACTCTGGGCAGGTCACTTAAACTTCATGGACCTCAGCTTCCTCGTCTGGGGCTATATCTGTGAATTTTAAGATCCTTTCTTGTTCTGAATCTATGATTTTAGGACAAACAAAGGTAATTCTGATCCTAAGTGCTGACTTTGTGCATGAGGAAATTGAGGCCAAGAATTTAAATGACAGACCCAAGGTCATGCAGGTACTAAGGGGCAGAGACAGAAATAGAAACCTTTGAAAACTGACATCATCATCTTTCTCTTCTTCCATTTCTTAGACCAGTTCTCCTTCTCAATTTTTGGCATAGGTATCATCATACTTTTAGGTTGCCAAGCTAGAGGACATATTAGAGACCTTCCTCTTCTTTCCCCTCTACATATTCCTTTTCATATCATATTATTATCATCTTTACAAATATCTTCTTTTTTCTCTGCTACCAGTGTTATGTAATGGCCTCCCTATCATTTTTGTGACTTCAGGGGAGACCCTATGATGCATCTTGCATATAAAAAAAACTTTCAAATGTAATCTTCATAAAATATCACTTTCATCATCTTTAAAGTCTTCTTCACTAAGTTGAAACTCTTTGGCCTGGCTTTCAAATCCATTTTTAATTGGATCTCACTCTACTTATCTGACTGTATTTCTTACCACTCCCCAAATATGTACCACCTCTTTATTAATGTGCACAGTATTCCTCTTTCCTGGAATGGTCTCTTATCCTCTGTGTCTATCACAATCCCATTCATCGTTTTCTAAGACTTAGTTCAAATAAGTCTTGCACGATTTGAATAAAACTACCAAGCTAGCACTGATTACTCCCTTTTTTGAAAAAGATGGAGACTTCTTGAGTTCCTAGAGGACAGGGAGTAGAAAAGAACATTGGATTTGGAGTCAGAGAACCTGAGTTCAAATCTCATCTCTCTCACTAAGTACTTCTGTGGCCGAGGGTAAGGTACGTTATCTCTCTATTCCTCTTTTCTAATAAGCAAAATGAAGGAGTTGAACAGGATGAGCTCTCAATCTCTTATCCTTTGTTGATGTTGTTCAGTTGATTTCAGTCCTGTCCAACTCTTTGTGACTCCATTTGGGGTTTTCTTGACAAAGATACTGGAGTGGTTTACCATGTCATTTTCCAGGTCATTTGACAAATGAGGAAACTGAGGCACACAGGGTTAAGTGACTTGCTCAGGGTCACACAGCTAGTAAGTTTCTGAGGTCAGATCTGAATTCACAAAGGTGAGTTTCCTGACTCCAGGCTCAGTACTCTATCCACTGCTCCACATGGTTACCCATCTCTTATCCTGTATCTGATCAAATAAAATATTTCCTAAAGCATATGGTCTGGCATATGGTAGATGACACATAAACTACAGTTCCTGGCCGCTGTGGTTTTGATTTGATACAAGAACTGGACTTGTGATTTCCTTGGCTTAGGGAATTCTCAGTGAAGAAACTTCTTTTGTCAATGGTTTTAGAACCTTGTATGTAACTTAGGGTGGACATTTATGTACATAGAGATCTGGAAAGTTTAGAAATTTTGCAAGGGGATGTAGGCACTGAGAGTATATTGGCAAAATTATTGCAATCTAACGTATGGAAATGGGCAAAAGTTGGGGGAAGAGGGAAATATGGGCTATAGGGTGACTTATAGAATGAGAGAAACTAGAGAGAAGTGGAGTTTATGAGGAAGGAGAAAATAGAAAAAGGTGATAGAGAAAGGAGACAATGGATTTGGTGTGAACTCAGGGAAGTAGTTTAGTAAAGGGCAAGTTTGAATTGTATATTGAGGTATAAACCTTCCCTGTGCTTCATCCATTTCTAGGTCTCACATATCAAGTAAATTAGTGAAAAAGTATAAAGAAAATGACTATTTTGGTTAAAGGACTTTCATTTGAGGGATATTACATAGCAAGACTTCTCTTTTCTGTACCAGGCAAGAGGACATTTGAAAATACCTTTATGATAATTTACTCCCTGAATACACAGGAAGAGAATAGGGCTAAGGAATTATTTTTAAATAAATAATGATTATTAATAATAGCATTTATAGAGCAGTTTAAGGTTTGCTTAGTACTATTTATATGTTTTCTCATTTGAACTATGAGGTAGGTGCTGTTATAATTCCCATTTTACAGATGGGGAGGTCACATAGTTAATTATCTGAGGGGAGATTTCAACTGAGGTCTTCCTGATTCCAGTCTGAGGAAGTTTTGTTTCCTGTCCGAAATTGGGAAATCCTGACTGTGCATATCTTTTCGATCTGTTCCAGTCTGACCCAGGAAAAAACAAATGATCATTCTCATTTCATTCTGGATCCAG
This sequence comes from Petaurus breviceps papuanus, assembly GCF_028583685.1. Lineage (NCBI taxonomy): Eukaryota > Metazoa > Chordata > Mammalia > Diprotodontia > Petauridae > Petaurus > Petaurus breviceps. The sequence goes on from NW_027185764.1 coordinate 28,258, forward strand.
AGAAAGGAAATAGAGACAAACTCCCTTCTCTCTATTGATCTCTGGTTCCTATCATGTGCATTCCGTTATTTACCAACCTGAGGGCCTTGCTGTACTCTTGGGCTCAGAGGATTCCCCAGGGTGTATTTCTCTGTCCACTCTACACTTCTCCAAACAAACTTATTGTAAATATGTTCTTCCACAAAAAGCCTTGATGAAGCCATGCAGCATTGGCCTTGGTGCAAGAATAGGCCAAGATGTGTGAATTCCACAGCATTATCCACTGTAAAGGAAGTATCACCAAGCCACTGGTTATACAAAGGTTATATGTAATAATAATAAGAATTTGAAGATCTTCCCTTCCCCTTAATAGGCCAAATGTAATCACATGTAGCCCATGGGGGGAGGAGCTTGCTGAGAGGATGGAACAAGAAGGGTGGAGCAGGAAGGAACAGGAAGGAGCAGGAGAGAGAGCCAGAACTGCTGGAAGCAAGCAACATGGAGGCTGAGAAGGTAGCGTGAGTGAGAGAGGGGCATTTTTGCTTAAGAGGGCCTGTTTTGTTTTGAAAGCCTGATGGAGGGAAATCTTGGGAATGTTAGTGTTTGCTACATTTATTTTGTATACCAACTTCTTGGTTGCCTATGATGGATTTAGTTTTCTGGTTTTGGGATTCAGCTTTCTGGTATTTGAATAAATGTTTTGGTTCTGCTTCCGTGTGAAGAGTCTGTTACATTTTGTGATATAAAATTGTAATATAATATAATATAAAATTATAAAAATATCTAAAAACTCAAATTAAATATAAAAATATTAATAAAAATAAAATAACAATTACTCAAATATAAATAAAATTAATATATATTTATTTATCAATTCATTAATTTATTCTATCTATCTGTCATGTATGTAAATGGAAGGTGCAAATTCTTCAACATCCAAATGATATTTCTTTGACTTTAAAGGAAATATCAGTAAGGATGTACTCTTGCTTAAAGGGATTTTTTAAATTTTATGTTTTTTTTTTTTAAGCAATCGGGGTTAAGTAACTTGCTCAAGGTTACACGGCCAGTTATTTCTGGGTGTGGTGCTGAGTATCTGAGCCCAGGATTAAAATTGTATGTTTTCAAAATCTTATATGTTGAAGCAACTTACAGGAAGAATTTGACCACAAACACTGATAGGTTCATGTCCTGTATATGAGAAAAACTTTCTATCTGAAATAAACCAAAAATAAACAAACAAATCCCCAAACTTAGTATAAACAAATATTTTTTTTTCTGAAATAGCCAGTAGAAACAAAAATGGTCAATATTTTCTATATAGAAAAAGGAGTTTTTATAATATTTCATGTCATTATAGTGTATGCTATTATCTTCTTTTTATCAACAGGACATTGAAAATCTTACTACTACAAATGTGGGTTTACTTCTTTTTTTTTATTTATTTGACCTTTATTATATGGCAGAGTATTTTGATGTAATTCAAATCATGCATCCCAGTCAAGTCAAAACAACTACATAGGAACTGGAAGGTATTCAAAAGGTAGTATAATCCATTCTCTCAAGCATTCTGGAACATGTTTGCAAAGGTTTCCAGAAAATCAATGGGAATATAACAGAGGAAGGCATGCACGTGGAGGTGATGCGTAGGGAGGGAGCAAGGCAAAATGCCATTTTGGAATTGTAGTATACCGATGACTTAACAGCAAAAGAGTATTCAGGATTCCTAAAATATTCATTTTTTTTTATTTCCTTGAGTGATGGTACATACTCTAAGAGTGGTCTGTCCTAAATGATTTAAATAATAAAAACAGAAAGCCACAAACATTCCCTCATCTTCTTTTTCTCTCTTCTCCCTCTCCAAAGCTGGTTTAAATCTGAATTTGACTTCTTTCTACTTACTTACTATTCAATTTTGACTTTCCTGCTAATTAAAAAAAATTTTTTTGCCTGTTTGTTTATCCCTGGAACCTAGCAAAGTAATGTCCTTACACATAGTTGGTGCTTAATAAATGTTTCTTGCTTTTCAATATTCATTCATTTCAATCCATTTGTACATTTCATTCTTTCTTGCACTTTATCAAAATAAAAACTAGATGCCCCAAAAGTGCCATGTCTGTATAGCACTATTTCCTTACTCATCATTCCTAGTCTATGTTTCACTCACTCTGACACGCACAATCCTCATCTCCTATCTGTGGTTCACCTTGGCTGGGCTTCTTTATTAGTGTTTAGGTAGTTTCAGTGTTGCTAGGGTTATTTTAAATCCTTGGGGAAATTAAAGATAATTTCCATCAAATCTTCAACTATCAGGCTCATTAAACTGGAGACTGAAGTTATCTCTGTATGCTAGAAATAGAGCATGTCTTGAGACCAACTATCCTCCATTTGCTCTATAGAAGCAGGTTTTACACTAACACTCAGCTGTTCCTCTAGCCTTTATGCTCAAACTCTGTTTCTCCTTCACTTAGGAAGTAATTGTGGACCAGTATGTCATTTCAATTTCTTCCTCTCTGAGTTCTAGCTGAGCTGAATTACACTGACAATTCTTGTTTTCCAGAAATATAGCTATTTATCATTCTATAGCATTACTTGCATTTGCCCATTTAAAAAATGAATTCTTAGGGGCAGCCAGGTGGCTCAGTGAGTAAGAGCACCGACTCCAGTATCAGGATGACTTGGGGATCAAATCTGGGCTCAGATACTTAGCACCACACCCAGAAATAACTGGCTGTGTAACCTTTAGCAAGTTACTTAACCCCAATTGCTTATAATAAAAAAAAAGAAATTAAAAAAATGAATTCTTTCTTACCTCCAATCTCAGACTTGAGGCTGCAGACTCATTTTTATCTTTTTCTGAGTCAGCAACTTTCAGCAAATTAGATCAATAGTACAAAGTAGGACTGGGACAGATGGTTGTACCTTCATGTTACTGGAGTTTCTATTATTGATACATGATATATCTTGATACATGATACATAATACATCTCCTACAACAGCTATCTACTACTTGATACATGAGCATAACATCTCAGAGCAGATTAAAAACAAAACCCAAACCATGAAAATGAGATATAGCATTAAATGTAAACTTTGAGATGTCTGACCCATACATGGGTGTATGTGCGTGTTAATGTGTACTCTTTTCAATAATTATTGTACTTTTGTATATTTCATACTGTATTTATTTTTTAAAAGAATATTTCTTAAGCCTGTTAATGAAATAATTTTTCTGAGCTTTTCATGGGCAAGTAATAAATGTTAATAGATTTTTGCAACAGAAATTCTTCATTATTAATCAACAAATCACCACAAATTTTTATTGAGCATCATTCTGTGCCAAGCATTGTACTAGGAACTTGGTAAACACATACAAAGAAGGAAGCAATCCCTACTTATGATAAGCTCGTTTTCAAGTAAGGTAAACAAGTACATACAAAAATATGTTCAGTACAAATGTAAAATTAATAAATAGAAAAGATACATAATATAGAATTATAATATGATACATAACAATAAAGATGTATATAAAGTAGTTAAATACAAGATAACTTGGAGAGGGCACAAAATTGGGGAGCCCAGGAAAAGGTTCTTCCAAAAGTTTGAACTTCATTTTAAAAGAAAAAAAAGGGACTCTGTGAGGAAAAGGTAAGGGGGGAATGCATTACTGGAATGGGAGAAAGGCATTACCAAGGCATGGAGAAAGGTATGGAGCGCCATTTATGAGTAACAGAGAAGGCAAGTTTATTTGCAACACAGAGTGTATGTAAGAAGGGGGATAAGGTCCAGTGTAATTGGAAAGATAGGTTGGGCCCAACACTTTAAATGTAAAATAGATGAATTTATGTTTGATCCTTAATGAACAAGGAAATCATCAGAACTGGTTGAACAGAGGAATCACAGAGTCAGATGTTTACTTAAAGAAAATAATTTTGGCTTCAGTGAACAGTGTGAACTGGAGTGAGAAAATATTTGAAAAGGCAGAGCAATTAGGAGGCTTTCATAGTCTTGCCAAGAGTAGATGATTGCTTACGAAGTCAACATTTGTGTGAGTGAAGAGAAGGTGTTGGGTAGGAAAGTTATCATAAAATTAGAAATGGTAAGATTTGGACATAGATTGGGTATGTGGGACGAGGAGTCCAAGACAATGAATACAATGCAGAGGAAGAAGGTAGGGGCACTGAATTCTGTAAATGAGAAGTGTTTAGTGGTAAAAAAAAAAAATAAGCTTAATTTTAGACCTGTTAATCTTAAGATATCTCTACAATATCTGGTTTGAAATATTCACAACATAATTGAGGATGTGAAACTGAAATTCAAGGGATAGATTGTGGCTAGACATGTAAAAAGGGCCATTATCTCTTTAGAGACAAGAGTTTAACTTGTAGAAACTGAAAAAAATACTAAAAGGGAATACAAAGAGAGAAGAGAAGAAGCATCAGAAAGAAACTTAAGGACCACCCACAGTGAGAAGATGGGATATGGTTAAGTCAGCACAGAGACTGAAAAGAAACAGTCAGTAATTGGAAATATGTTTTACATGATTGTACCATGTATAGCCTGTATCAGATTGCTTGCTATCTTGGGGGGAGGGGTAAAGGAGAGAAGAAGGGAGGGATGGAAATTTGGAAATCAAAATCTTATAAAAATAAATATTTAAAATTGTCTTCACATGTATTTCAAAATATAAAATGCTACTTACATAAAAAAAGAAGAAAGAGTCAAATGGGTAGGAGTCAAAGTAGGGGAGTTTGGCATCAGAAAAACTTAGAGGGGAGAGAGTATCCAGGAGGAAAGAATGGTTAACAATGTGAAACTCAGCAAATGGGTTGAGAATGATTAGGGCTGAGAAAAGAACATCATTTTTGCTCATATAGAAGACACAAGGGAAAATGGTTACAATGGAGGGGGAGAATAGAAAGGCAAAAGGGAATGGGGTCAACCTTATTCTCATTGAATTTGGCTCAGGGAGGGAATGAAATACACACTAAATAGGGTATCTCACCCTCTAGGAGAGTAGGGGGGAAGGGGATGATGGAAGGGAGGGCAGGCTGGGGGTGGAGGGAAGTTGGAAGCACCCACTTTTGAAAAGGGACAGGATCAATGTAGAGAATAGAACAAGTGGGAGGTGGGATAGGAGGGAGGGAAATATAGTCAGTCTTTTACAATATATCTACTTTGTTAATGTTTTGCATTAGCTACACACGTACAACCTATACTGAACTACTTATCTTCCCAGTAAGGGTGGGTGACAAGGAAGGAAGAGAATGAATCTGGAATTCAAAGTTTTAAAATCAAATGTTAAAAAAAAAATACACACACACACACACACATATATATATATATATATATACATATATATACACACACACACACTATTATTAATGCTATTTTACATGTAATTGGGAAATAAGATATACAGGCACTGGGGCCCAGAGATCCACCATGCCCTACTGGAAAGTCAGAGGGTGTGTGGGAGAAGATATGGGAAAGAGCAGATTGGAGGAGGGGATATCCTGTGGGACTGCTATTTTGGGACGGTTGGTAGGGGAAAAACAGGGAGAAAATTTGTAACTCAAAATCTGGTGGAAATGAATGATATAAATCAGAAGTTAATAAAGTATTTGAAAAATGAAAAAAAATATCATTTTTGTCAATTAAGAGCACCAACAATCGAGTGATGAGGTGTAGCAGCAAGCACCCTAGCATATCCAGGATGTCTGCCATCACAGGTTCTTAGATCTGCTTCTCCAAAGGAAAGCAACTCAAAATGGGTTAGCACTCTTACTTTAATCAATCAAACATTTTACCTAAGAGGAAAAAGTCAACACTCTGAACTTCAGAGAATATAGAGAATACAAACAGAAGTTACAGAGAAAGGAACAGATCAGAAGACAGGCTTCCAGCTGTCTGACCATTACATCCATACCTAGTTAGTTACCAGAGAGGGAAGCACCCACATCTGGGTTTTCAAAGCTGGGGGGCTCAATCGCCCAGAGTCTCAACTAGCCAAATCACACAACTCTTCCCAAAGTGAGCCCCCAAACCAAACCTCACATCAGAGTATATATAGCCTTCTCCTGGGTCAGAGAATGTCACAACCCTCTTGACCCACTGCCCAATCACAAATTAACAAGGTGTGGGCATTCCTGAAAAGCAAGCCTCTTGCCACAGGATCCATGTGATCACATTCAGCCTATTAGGGGACAGAGTATATTTTCAAATCAGGGAAGGTTCTCAGAGTCAGTTAAGCCTATCAAAGGGCCTGGGGCAGGGAAGATCTTTAGATTCCCATTTCTATAACATGAAGGTGGAAAGAAGATTGCAAATGACTGAGGAGTAAAAGGAGAGAAAGTGGAGGCAACTAATATAAAACTGTTTCTTAGTATTTTTTTTTTCAAGGAGTTTGGCTGAGAAAGGATGAGAGATAAAGGGTGATAACTTGAGGATATGGCAGGGTGTGTGATGAAAGTATATTAAGGATAAGGAAAAACCAAGTGGCAGAAATGAAGAAGAAGAGAATCCTAAATGCAGATAGTTGTTAAAATTCATGGAGTTGGAGAATGCAGTGCACTGTGTGGGCAATAGCATGCAGGACAGTGTTATTGAATCTCAGAATACTTGTGGGTGATTAAAGTATAAGAAGATGGGAATTATGGTAACTTGAGAAGCATTTATCAAGTCCCTTCTATGTACCAGGCTCTGTGCTAAGTACCAGAGTCAGGAAGGGCTTTTAGCACCGGAGGATGTTCTCTTTGATCCTGGAGAAGACAAGGAGCCACTGGAAGTTATTGAATAGGGAGATGACAGAGTCAGATTAGATCTTTGGAAAGGTGAATAGAGGCCATATTTAATAGGCAGAAACCTGTGTTATGAAGATGACCCAGAAAGCTATTGCGATAATATAGGCATGAGGTATTTAGGATCATGTTGTGCTCAACTCTTTCTTCCTGAGTTGATGGAATCTAATGACAAAAAAAAAATCAAGACTATTGACAATGGCTTGGTATACAGTAGACAAGCTTGCATCTTTGATGTCTAACCAAGCTGTAAGCATTCTACAGTGCCTGCCTCAGCCACCATCATGGCCCATTAAAACAAATTATTCACATCTGCCTATTCCACCAACTAAGTATTTACATGCTTGGGGTAGACATAGCTATAAGTCTTCCTTTAATACCCCAAATACTGAGGTACAACTCTACCTCACTTAAATCCAATTTGTGTGTGAGTCAAAAGATGTCATTCATTTTTACCTACCTCGAAGTCCAGGTGATGGACACGTGACAAAGCAGGAAGTGTAGATATACTGGGAGTTGTAGTCACAACTCTGCACACAGGTAGTTCAGGGTTATCTTCACACTGGGCTGAAGTAGCAGTGGGATTCAGCACACCTCTGGGTGTCTGAGAAACCTTCTTTTTTGGTTCAGTAGGAGTCTTTCTGGGGCAATTTGAGAAGATCAAAAGATCTCTCTTGTCCCTGTCCTCCAATCCAACCATAGAAAGCTATTATGGAAATAGAGAAGACCAGGATTCATCTTCAGAGGAGGATATTGAAGTAAAGAAACTTCAAAGAGTAATGTCAAATGATTACCTGGGCCCCCAAAATTCATAGAAGATCCTTAAAAAAACTTAAAAAATCTTAAAAAGTAAAAGACTTTAAAAATCAAATGACAGAGATAGAGGAAAAAACTATTAAAAAGTAAGAATAATCCAAGAAAAGCAAGAAGATTATGAAAGGAAAGTCAGTCAATTAGGACAGGAGATCCAGAATCTTAAGGAAGAAAATGACACTTTGAAAATTAGAATTGGGCAAGGTGAAGTCAGAGAAATCATAAGAGATCAAAAAATAATTAAACAGGGGTGACTAGGTGGCACAGTGAACAGAGCACCAGCCCTGGAGTGAGGAGGACCTGAGTTCAAATCTGGCCTCAGACACTTGACACAAGACTAGCCATGTGGCCTTGGGCAAGTCATTTAACCCCAACTGCCCTACCTTCCCCTCTCCAAAAAGCAAAAAAAAAAATAATTAAACAAAATATGAACAATAAAAATAGAAGACAAAGTGAAACATCATATAAAAAAAGGAACAGATTTGAAGAATAGATCAAGAAAAGAAAGTATAAAAATAATCAGACTAACTGAAAATTGTAATTAAAAAAAGAATCTTAACACAGTAATACAAGAAATAATTAAAGAAAATTGTCTTAAACCATTAAAACTAGGGGGGAAAGTAGACATAGAAAAAATCCATTAATCACCACTTAAATGAGATCATATAAGGAAAACTAATAGGAATATTATAGTCAAATTCTGAAATCTCCCAGCTCAATGACAAAAGATTAAAAGCAATAAGAATAAAATAATTTAAATACGATGGTGCCACAATCACAGAAGACCTAGAAGTATAGATATTAAAGAACCACAAGTCTTAGAATACTATATATTGAAGAGTAAAAGAACTGGGACTCTGGTTGAAAATATCATGCCCAACAAAGTTAAGCATAATCCTGAATGAAAAAACAACGAATATTTGATCAACTGTCAGGCTTTCAAGTTTTTGTTAAAAAAAATAGCCTGGGGGCAGCTAGGTGGTGCATTGAATGGAGCACCAACCCTGGAGTCAGGAGGATCTGAGTTCAAATCCAACCTCAGACACTCAACACAAAACTAGCCAAGTCACCCTAGGCAAGTCACTTAACCCCAATTACCCTACCTTCCCCCCTCCAAAAAGAAAAAAAAATTAGAACTTAATAGAAGATTTTGATGGGGTGCTTGGGATCTATGTTTGTAATATCAATTTGTAACATCAGTTGGTAAAATCAATTTGTAAAACCAGTCTGTAAAATCACATTTCTCCGCCCCCCACCCCAGCCTCAGAGCATTAACTCTGACCCTTCCCCCTGCCAGCACTCTGCCCAGCAACAACTCATGAATTGTTCATCTCTGCTTGGAACAATAACAAGCTACACCTATGAATCCTTCACTAAACCATCTATAAACATTTTAGCTTAGGCAAATGTTATCTCCCCTTAGTAAGTGGCCAGCTGCCCCTATGAATCCTTCAAGGCACTATCTATAGGTTAACTCCTCAGCCAATTATATACATACTGAGTCTGTTAGCCTTGGTTCCCAACATCCATCTTGTCAAACATGACACTGATGGGTGGCAGACTAGGCACTTCTCAGTCAGCCTTTGACCGCTAGCTGACTTAGTGATGTTTCAGGCCTAAAACCACACCTCCAGGTAGCCCCCTCCCTTGGGCTATTTCCCAGTGAATTATGGGCAATATGCCTGCGCAGTTGACATTAAAAGTGCATGTCCCTTTAAGCACTAACCACTCCTTAACTCCCCATAACCCCACCCTTACTAACCTAGTTAGCATAACTGACACCTAATTTACAGCCTCAACTCCTTCAGGTTCCCTAAGGACCCTTGCCCTCTGTAAAGAGTGAATCGAAGAGATTCTGGTCATTGATATTGATCAGAGTTCCTGTATAACCTATTGTCTTCCCCCCATCAATTTGACATACAAGAGCTGAGAGAAATATAAGGTACAAACCACAGACTGATTATAAGGGCTTCAATAAAGACAAATTGATTACTTTTCAGATATGTAAAATGTAAAACATATGTCTAAGATTCTTATTATTAATTTGGTAACTCATAAGAAATATTGGGATAAACCTGAGTATGAGATGACTTTAAAAAGTAGAACCATTTAGGAATAGATAGAAATGGTAATTATTTTATACAACTGAGGTGCCAGAGGAAGAACAGACACAAGAGGAATTAGATGAGGAAGGAGGGCTGGTAGGTCTGGTAACCTACTTTCATTGGAAATGGATTTAAGAGGGAATAATAGATATATATTTAGAAGAGGATAAAAGTCTTCTAAATTCAGAAGAAATAAAATGATAAGGGAATGGGAGGGGGGAGAGGACAAGGGAGGGATCTTTAGAGGGGATCATAAGGGAATAGGTAAAAGGGGGTGTAGAAGGGTGTTTAGATTTAGGGGAATGGGAGGATAGGGGAGGGATTCTTGGATGGGGGTAGGCAAGTAATAGTATGGAAATGTGGGGGGTAGAAGTAAAATAGAGGAGGCAGGAGGGATAGGAAAGGAGATATGCATAAACATAAAACCAAAAAACAGGAGTAGAATCTGTTAAGGAAAATATATGTTTATGTATGTAGGTATGTATGTACATATATGTGTGTGTGTATGTATATATCTATAGCTATAGAGAAACATTTCCACACTTTCGTGTAGCCTTCTGGGGGGTGGGGAGAACAAAGTAAAGAAGTGCGTAACAGAGAACAAAAGAAAGGTTGCAAGGGAGCAAAGAAAAGATGGACAATTCTCAACAGAATGTGTATTACTTATACAGGCTTTCTTGAAATGAAAATTTATTGTTAAATATTTTGAATCTTCTCTTATGTTCTCCTACACACGTGACATGCTTTTTCCCCTTTTTTACGTTGTATTTTAGTTTTGATATTTAAGTTTATGATATATTTTTGTTTCTTTTCTCTATTCTGTATTTGTGTTCTAGTGTTTGAGCCTAAAATAAAAAATAAATAAATAAGCTGAACCAACACATGGTTAGCAACAGTGAAGCAGAAAAGGAGTGGGCAGCTTTCAGAAATTTGATATATAGCACTGTATTTACTCATTTGGGCCAGAACACACACAAACGTTAGGATTAGTTTCAGGAAAATGGTAGGGAAATTCAGAAGTTACAGATGAAATGAGAACTTCACAGGGTTTACTAATAGTTCATGCATCTCTAAGAAGGCAGAACCATCAAAAATAAAATGCAAAGCTTAGAGAAATGTAGGCTTCTTGGTTTAGTAAGAAGGAAGATGAAATTCACTTCTACACTGATAGTAATAATTTAAAGCACTTTTATGATGCCCTGAAGGCTATTTATGGGTTAAAGACCTATGGTGCTTCTCCACTACGGCACTGATGAGCTACATTGATTAGTAATAAGGGCATGAACTTTGTTGTTGTTGTTTTTAGAGGGGGAAGGCAGGGCAATTGGGCTTAAGTGACTTGCCCAAGGTCACACGGTAGTAAGTGTTAAGTGTCTGAGGCCAGATTTGAACTCAGGTCCTCTTGACTCCAGGGCTGGTGCTCTATTCACTGTGCCATCTAGCCACCCCAAGCGCGTGATCTTTAAGAGATGGACTGAACACTTCTATGATGTTCTCAACAGATTATTATCAACCAATGCTGCAGTCATTGATCATATATCTCAGGTTGAAGTCAATCCCTCTCTAGCCAAATTTCTAACTGAAGAAGAAGTTGTGATTGCCTTTAAGCTTCCTGTGGCAAAGGACCTGGTGCTGGTTCTATTTCAGCTGAGATTTACAAGGCAGGGGCCCACTGCTCATACAAAAGCTGATAGAAATCTTCTGTGTTATATGGCAAGAGGAGATCGTCCCCCAGGAGTTCAAGATGCCTCCATTGTCCATCTCTTTAAAGGAAAAAGAAAAAGGTTTTCCTGTGATGACCACAGGGTGGGTCTCTCTCTTCGTCATTGCTGGCAAGATTCTTGCCAGAGTCCTCCTTAATAGGTTGATCTTTCACCTGGAAAATGGTTTCAGAAAGTGCTGAGGAATGGTTGATATAAGATTTGCTGTCCAGCAACCCCAGGAGAAATGCCAGGAGCAAAACAGTTGTATGTACACAATGTTCATCGAATGAGGGGGAAACAGCAGTTCAGAAAATCCAACCTGTGTCAAGAAGGGAATGAGATCCATTTTCACATTGTATTTCTTCTTTGGAACCAAGCTTGCTCAGTGTAATGACACATTGTTCAGCTTTTATTATTGTTGTAATTGTTTCCATTCACATTGATATAATCATTGTGCATATTCTCTTCCTGGCTTTGCTGACATTACCTTGCTTCAGTCCATGTTTTTCTATTAATCATGTGTATAATTTTTTACAGCATGGTAATATTTCATTATATAAATTTGCCTTAATTTATGAAGCCATTCCCAAATCAGTAGACCTATATTTTATTTCTAGTACTTTTTTTGTAACAAAAATGCTGCTATAAATTTGTTGTGTGTCTATGGCACCTTTCTATCGTTCGTCTCCATATATGTCATCTTCTGAGAAACAGGTTCTTTCGGTAAAAGGACATGGACATGGTAGTCACTTTCTTAGCATAAATACAAATGACTTTCAAGAATTGTGGGAGGGGTGGCTAGGTGGCTCAGTGAGTCAGAGCACCGCCCTGGAGTCGGGAAGGACCGGTTCCAGCCTCAGATACTTAACACCCACACAAAATAACTGGCTGTGTAACCTTGAGCAAGTTACTTAACCCCAATTGCTTAAAAAAAAAAAAAAGAATTGTGGCACCAATTTACAACTACATCAACTGTCTATTACTGTGCCTTTTTTCTATTGTAAGTTGCAAGCGTGACTATTCTATTTTTTTGGTCATCTTTACCAGTTTTCTTTAAGTAACATGAAGCCTCAGAGTAGTTTTGTTTTACATTTCTTACTCTTAGTAATTTGTAACCATCTCTTACAAGGTTATTTTAAGTTATTAGTGTTACTCTTAATCTAAAGAAAAGAATTAAAATTAGGGAAGACAATGTGATTCAGTGGAAAGAATTCTGAATTTGGAGAGGGAACCTGAATTAATTTCTCATTTTTATTACTTATTATCTGTAAGGAGCCCTTTGGCAACTCACTTAAAGTCTTTGAAACTGTTTTATCATATACATAATGAGGTGATTGGGCAATAGAACCTGGAAGGCCCCTTTCAATACTAAATCTCTTATCCTAACATCTTATCTATTACAATATAGGCAGTGGGAAGAAGAAATATAGGTGGATTTGGAATATCATAGGACATTCTTTGAGAATTTTTCACTGAAGTTGGAAATGAAAGCATCTGGAAAGTGCTAAATTCTAACTATCAATCATAATTGATCATAATTGCAAAATTTTGACATCATATGACCATAAACATGTGTATACAGTTTCTTTATATTTGACAGTCTTAGAGAGTTGATTAGAACACTGAAAAGATAAGATAGTCAATATGTATTTTTAAATTTCAAAATTAGTACATTTTTCTTCTCATGAGTTTATAAAGAAAAAAAAAAGTTATGCAATTCCTTCAGTGAATATGTTTCAATTTTGATTCCCATGTTTTGTCCAGAAATAATTCACATATAAATAAAGATAAGTACATAGCTTGAATTGTTTGTATATTCTTTTTCATATTACTCTGTGGAATATAAGATTCAATGAAAGAATGATTCAGGGTTATAAATTCCTAATAAAGGAAGGAAGGCACAGGTTAAAGTAGAGACTGAAATTATTGCTGAGTACACATGGCACATCCACTAGTCTCAGGCAGACAAAGCTTCATTTTAAATAATAAATATCATAAGAATCAAAGATATGCCATATAAATGCCACAAGGTCTTACTTACATATCTTGCTCATTTCTAGACATCCTGAATCCACCAAAAGGGGTCTGAGGAGAAGTCATCACATAGCAGTTCACTTAAGAAAGATAAGAGTATTTTATACTAGTATTCAATTTAATTCAATCAGCATTTGTTTAGTTCCTACTGTGTATGAGGTCTAATTGATTTTATTTTTTGGAACAGAAGAAAGGAAAGGAAAGAGAATCTTTATCAGATTGCTACTTCTTTATTATTAAGGGAATATTTATTGAGGCTTCACTCTATGCCAAGTATTGTGTGCTAAGAGTTTTTCAAATATTATCTTATTTGACTTTTGTATTGTATCTGATTTCATTGGGGTAGGGAATGCCAAGTGAAAAGCTTTGTTCTGTTGAAGCAAATTTTTTTCTGTAATTTATAGTTCTAAATTTCCCAGGACATTAAATGATCAATTGACTTGCCCAGAGCCATGGGCAGTTAGTGTCAGAGGCAGGCCTTGAACCCACGTCTTCTAGACTTTGAGCCCAGTTTTCTATCTACTAGAAGAAACTACCTTTCTCTGAGGTTCATGTAAGGTAATAAATGCAATTTTTCCAGTTTTAAATGAATGGTGAAAACATTAAAAATTTTAAGCTATTATCTCTAATGTTAATGTTAATGATATTGCTATCTTATCAATGTGAGTACTCCCTCTATTAGTGGGCCCACACCCCATGTATTTGTTTGACAGTCTCTGATTCTCAACAAGATCTTATATTTTTATTATGTTTCTAAAGGAGAGTGTATATTTTACAACTTATAAGCTTTACTGTGAATATTTAAACAATATTTACTGTTATTAGTGTAATGAGTACATAGGGTGGTGACACATACTTTATTTTCTGGTATTTATCCACAGTGGGTATGTGGATACAAACTCACTGGATTAAATCATTCTCTCCAACCTACTTCTTTTTCTGTGCTATTTTACTCACTTTAATCTACTCGCTCAATGAAGGGTCTTGTTTCCTATCTAAATTGATTGTCACAATGTGGTCACATTGAAATTCTCTCAAAGTCCTTAAGGCTAACCATGTTTTGTAGGATATACACTTTCTGTATTTGCCACATTAGCTTCTGAGACCCTAAGGATACATCTTCATTTATACAAGCCAGTCACTAATGATGATGACTTCCATTAAGTCTGAAATATACCCATTTACTTAATAATAAGGCAAAAGCAATAAACAGTCTCTCAGGTACTGAGATATTAAATCAAATCAATAAACAATAAAACATTACAATCTCTCCATGATCATCATCATCATCATAGTATGTTATGTAGCACTTACTAAGTACCAGGTATAATGTAACCAGGTACAATGCTAAGTTCTTCACAATTATTGTCTCATTTGATCAATTATCCTCACATCAACTGAGGGAAGTGGATGTTATTATTCTGCTGATTGTATAGATGTGGAAGCTGAGGCAGATCAAGGTCAAGTGACTTATCCAGGGTCATAAAATGAGTAAATGCATGGGTCCATATTTGAACTCAGGTCTTCTTGACTCAAGGGCCATCTCTCTATCCACTGCATGATCTAGGTCATAATTTTCCATCAAACTACTCAGTATCAATCAGGCAGAGTGGTCATACACTTAAAAATCTGTCAAGAGAGTATATGAGTCAGGAAACACCCATGTTCTTTAGATAACTCATAATTCTAGAGCTGTAGACTTTGGTGTCCTTTTTCTGTCTCAGGATCTATTCATAGAAGTCATTGAATGTAACTAATATTTTTAATTCCAGAATTTGTTGTAGCACATAGCATATAAGTAAGTGCTTAATACTCATTGCCTTGTCTTGCCTTGAAATTATTAGTTTGTGCTCTAACTTACTACTGTGGCATGAAAATACCAAAATAATTACTCTGTTCAGAAAAGCATAAATCATAAAACTATGCATGACATCTTCAGTTTTCAATACTATCAACTTATCTGATAGGCATACATGTCCTTTTATCATAGACTCTATCATTTTGCGTTTGTTCTCATTAATAGGCACTATTCATTAATAGGGGAAGAAAGTGTTCATTCCTTTCTATATGCACAGCATTTTGTAGTCAAGTTAATGTAATCAGGTAAAAAGTTTAGAAATATTCACTTGTAGGAAATATAAAGGTGTTAAAAATGAATAACATGTTCATGAGATTTTCTTTTAAGGATCCTCTTCTAGATACAGGAAACATACATCAACTTTTGCCAGAACAATGATAGAAGGGGAAAGTGACAAGGGTTGGAGGGGATGTGGAAAAATTGCAACCTTAATTCATTGTTGGTGGATCTGTGAGCTGGACCAACCATTTTGGAGAGTGATCTGGAATTATGCCCAAAGAGTTATTAAACTGCCTATGCCCTTTGACCCAGCAAAATCACTATTGGGTCTGTTTCCCAAAATGATTAAGGGAAAAAGAAAAAAGAACCTATATGTTCTAAAATATTTATAGCAGCTCTCTTTGTGGTGGCAAAGAACTGGAAATTGCAGGGAGTACCTGTCAATTGGGTAATAGTTAAACAAATTTGGTATATGTTTGTGATGAAATATTACTCTACTATAAGAAATGATGAGCTTGATGATCTTAGGGGAAAAAACATGGAAAGACTTGATTGAGGTAATGAAGAATCAAATGAGTAGAACCAAGAGAATGTTGTATACAGTAATAGCAATATTGTTTTAAGAACAACTTTTGAGTTACTAAGTCATCCTATTATAAATAACTAAATTGGCTGTAAAAGAAAATGCTGTTTACATCCAGAGAAAGAACTGACACCACACACACACACACACACACAGAGAAACTAGCCATCTCTAGCATGGGAGAGGGGGTGGAGGGAGTGGAAAAAAGTTACATGATACCTTTGTTGTATATTTTAAAGAAATAGCAAGTTTTACATAATGGATCTGCAGCTTCAGGTGCAACATTTTTTTTTTTAAATTCTACTTTGTTAGAATGGAAAATGTAAAATTTTTAGCTATTAACTCTAATGTTAATGTTTGTGTTAATGATATTGCTATCTTATCAATGTGGGTACTCCCTCTATTAGTGGGGCCCACACCCCATCTATTTGTTTCACAGTATCTGATTCTGAAGAAGCCACAAGATCTTTTATTTTTAATATGTTTCTAAAGGATAGAGAATCTTGTATAATTTGTAACCTATTTTTGTGAATATTTAAACAATATTTAATGGTTTTTTTCCAGCAAATTCTTGTTTTATTGCCTAAATTAAGAATAGAAAAAAAGCATACAAAATAAGAAATAAATAAATCAGATAAATAGTAAGTGAGAAATCCAGGATTTGAACTCAAAATTCTCTGCTATAAGAGCAAAGCTAGGTGGCACAGGGGATAGAGTGCCAGATGTGGAGTCAAAAAGATTCTTCTAGGGGAGGCCAGGTGGCGCAGTGAGTAAAAGCACCGGCCCCCGAGTCGGGATGACCTGGGGTTGAATCCGGGCTCCGATACTTAGCACCACACCCAGAAATAACTGGCTGTGTAACCTTGAGCAAGTTACTTAACCCCAACTGCTTAAAAAAAAAGACTCTTCTTCCTGAGTTCAAATCTAGCCTCAGACACTTAGTAGCTATGTGGCCAGGGGCAAGTCACAATCCTGTTTGCCCCAGTTTCTTGTCTATAAAATGACCTGGAGAAGGAAGTGGCAAATGACTCCAGTATCTTTAAGAAAACCTCAAGTGGGGGCCATGAAGAGTTGGATATGACTGAACACACACACTCTGACATAAAATACATACTTCCCCCCCCTGTAACACAAAGAAATATGGAGACTCTAATAAGAAGATAAAAGTACAGATGATTTTAAATGCTAGGAAATCTGTACAAATGGAACTGATAGAAAATTCTTAAGGGTAGAAAAATCTTTTGGTTCCAGTAATTCCTTAGGACAGAGCTCAACCTGGGAGTTGGGACACTCACTAAGAAGGAAGTCTATTTGGACTGCTTATGTCTGTGCAATTATTATAATTTTTTATTACATATAGATATACTGGAGAGTGTGGATAGGAGAAAGTATCAAGAGAATAGTCCTGGATGAAGGAAGAGCAACTAGATGAATGATCCCTTGTTCTAGCCTAAAGCAAGACCAAAAATGAGTATGAGGAAGGTACTTTAAAACGGTGGTGTGACCGCAAAGGGAAATTCTGACATAGCAGCTAATCTGAGAACAGGCAAATCCTATAGGAAATAAAACAAAGATGTTAATCACATAAGGTTTCCATATCACACTGAAGCACTGACATAGGAAAATTACTGAATTGAGAGTCAGGGGACTTCAGTTGAAATCCTGGCTTTGTCCCTCACTCTGTGACTTCAGGAGACTATTTAACTTCTCTGAAACTCAAGTTGCTTGTCTATCAAGTTTAAGGGGTTGTATTAATTGAACCTCAAGGTCTCCTTAAGCTCTAAATTACATGGCCCTAAATATAACCAAGAAAATCAAATTCAGTCCTTACCTTTTTTTTATGCACACTGGTTGTGTGATCCTAGGCAAGTCACTAAACTCTCATTACCCCAGGCATCTCCATACCTCTAAGATAACTCTGTATGTTGCAGAGCAGGTACTAATCTGCACTCCTAAAAGGGTTTTTCCTTAGTGGGAGATTGTATACTGATGAAATCAAAGGTCTAACCATAATGGCTACCTAGTATTATAATTTTATTGTTTAATGCAATATGATTTATTATTCTACTACTCCTATTTTATATTTTATAATCACATGACTACCTATAAAGGTTATCTATTATTATAATATTTATCGATTATATGTAATGTTATATAGAATATGAATTATTTATATATTATATAACTTATTTATGTATTATAATGTTATTTATAATATATTTATGATATTAAAATCTCTGCTGTGGTTGTAGTAGTAGTAGCATTAGTAGGAGAAGGAGGGGGAGGGGGAGAAGGAAGAGTAGTAGTAGTAGCAGTAGTAGTAGCAGTAATAGTAGTAGTAGTAGTAGTAGTGGTGTAGTGGTGGCCATGGTGGTAGTGGTGGTGATGGTGAAAGTAGTAGTAACAGTAGAACAAGAAAAAGAAGTACTATTATTGTTGTTACTAACAGCACATTGCCTCTCTATTAGTTATATTAAACAGCAAACTTCAGTAAAATATTTTCAGGAAATAAGCCATGGAGGATAGACAGATTTCAATTAGATTACATTGTCTCTCATCTATAAAATTTTCAGTAACTTAGAAGCAAACAGAGAAAGACTACATTCCAGCAAGCCACCTGGTTGGAAAGAAAAACAAATGTGATTCTGCAAAGGTCCTCGTAGTTCTGTTAATGTGATTTGAGATGTGATAGAATCTCCTAAAAGGCCTCATTGATAACATGCGACTTAGCAGCCTGTTCCAGCTAGAAGAGCAGAGGAAATTGTCAAGGCTTTATCTAGGTCTTTGGTAAAAATGGATGTTACTAAGCCATAGTGGGTGTGATAGCCCCTCCTGACCACTCCATCAATTGTTTTAAACTTTATGATTTGTTGCACTCATCTGAAAATTTGCTCCAGAGAGATAAGGTGAGAGAAAAAAAAGGAGAGGGAATGAGAAGGGGAGAGAAAGTCAGAAGAAGAAAGCACACAAATATAAATCAAACCAAACTGACATAGGGTATGTAGACTGCATTAATTTGGTTTGTGATTGTTTCTCTAAACTCAAGATCAGACCCTGGTTTTAGTTTTGTCTTTACATTCCTAGTGACTAGTATGGAGCCTTGTACATAGTAGGCTTTTAGTAATTGATTGTCAAATAAATACTCTAATAGAAAACAAGTCAAGTGGTACCATGATATAGTGGAAAGAATGACAGAGCTCTACTATTAGCTACCTGTTGGATCTTGGGCAATCATTTTGCCTTTTTCAATCTCAGTTCACTTATCTGTAAAATAAGGGGATTGGAATAGATGACCTATAAGGCCCCTTACAGCTTTAGATCTATGATTTTATTCCTAAGATATGTGACATTTATATTAGAAATCAAATTTCAGGTGAGGTTTTTTTTTTTTTTAACTTCCTATTATATTTAACTTCTTGTTCCAACTTTTAACTTTAGATAGAAAGTGCACAAATATAAGATATTCCGAAAGTCTTGGTATGTCTTTAATTTAATTAAAAAGTCTTTAATCTTCTATTAAAGATTAAAACTACACTAAAACTTTGGGGACATTTTATTGAGAGAGCAAGCCATAGATGCCAACACCTGACCTTCTATAAGAAAGTACTTATCAGGGCGTAAACTATTTTAAATATAAATATCAAATTGATCATGTTTCATGATTGAGTACCTAGCCTGGGATCCATATTTATAGCCATGAGTCACTTGGGTAGTTTTATACTTAGGTAGGAGGAAACAATTAGATAAAACCAAGGAGTGGTCCAACCAAGTTGGGTTGGCATTTATTTTCTGTACCTTGATGTGCCAAACATTGAGCATGCTTTTCCACTTAGTTTCTAGTTTCTTATGAAAGTGGATTGAAAGCTTGACTTTGATTTCTCCTTCCTCCCTGAGCTAACACTGGGCAGAAGAATACTTGTGCCACACACTGTCTGCTCACTGCCCACTCCATTCCAGGGCCGCCATGTACAGTCTGAAATCACTTATTCCTAATGTCCCAGAAAACAGGTTTGCTCTTAAAGTGGCCACCTCACCTAACTCCATGTTGGCTAAGAAGAGTTTGTTGTAGTAATGTTTTGATTCTTGGTGATTGTGAAATCTGGTTATGGCATATGGCAAGGGTCTGTGAGAATTAATCTCAGGCAAGAGAGAGTTACTGAGTGATTTTGAAGACTTTTCCCTGTTGTAGGTTTCTTTCTTTGCTCTACCCTTGCCTCTCTGGGTCTAAAAGACCATTTCACTATGACTTTACTTTCCCATCACCTTCACGCCAGTGAAAATAAGAATTCTAACAATGAGCCCAGGGTTTTGAGATATAAAGTCGAATCTTCCTAGGGCTTAGGTCTCCATACCATTTCCCAGCTGTCTCCTTACCATGACCCCATCTTATCATGGTCTTCACTTCCCTGGAAATTCGTACTCAACTCTTGCTTCCCCAGACTGTGAGAAGTAAGATTATCAATGATCTTCCTGGACTCTAGGCCTCCTTGATACTTCTTGCATCTCCTTTCCATGGCCTCAAGAAAATATTACACCTCCTGCCCCCCACCCCACCCCAATACAGACACTTTCATTATACCTCAATGTGTTATTTTCTGTCATTAAAATGCAGGTTCATAAGATCAGAGACAGTATTTGTTTATTTGTATTTATGTCTCCAGCAGGAAACACAGTGCCTGGCACTTAGCATACAATTGAAAAATGCTCTTCCATACCCACTGTCATCCTTATCAGAGCTTTGTAGTCTTGGGCATAAGGGCATGGGGTCACTGAACAGATGGAGAGCTATCCACATAAAGGTATCCACATGAGAGGTAGTGCAGAGCAGCAGATTGAGAGTTCACCTCTAAGACAGAAACACCTGGGCTCAAATTTCAACTCTGACCCAAATCAGCTGTGTATACCAGGCACATCACTTACTATGCCAATGTTTCTTCATAATGGGGTTCCATATGCATACATGCACATTACATGTTTATGTATGAATATACACATGGTTATATGTGTATGTTTTACACACATGTGTGTGCATGTATAAATGGAGCACCTGGTCAGTGATTTGGATTTGTTAGAAGTGTAGATACTGTTTTTGGACTTGAAGGGGACCTTGGACATCACCTAATACAACACCCTCTTTTTCCATAAAAGAAAAATTTGATGTCCAAAAGTACATTGATTTACTTAAGGCACGATACTCTACTTTTTTCTCCTCACTGGAAGATATACCTTCCCAGTTTTCTTTTGGGCTAATTCTCTACTAAGATGGACTTATGTTACCTGAATATATACCCACTAAAAGAAGGAAAGTGACAATCCCCAAACCCAATGGCTAGTCAGGAAAATATAGGCATTTACAATATCCTATAAGTAATGTATAAAAGGCTATTATTTCCAGAGCCTATTTTCAATGCAGAGTAGTGAGTTAGGAATTGATGACCACTCAGATCAGATTCTATAATTCTACCAAATGGGTTGACTGCCATTCTAAAGATACACACAGACACACACAGATATGTATATCTGTATATATGTGTATGTATGTATGTATATACACACATATATGTATATGAGTGTGTACACACATCCATCTGTCTGTCCTATCATCTATCTATCTATCTATCTATCTATCTATCTATCTATCTATCTATCTATCTATCTATCTATCT
>NW_027185764.1:50027-66747 GCF_028583685.1 Petaurus breviceps papuanus
TCTATCTATCTATCTATCTATCTATCTATCTATCTATCTATCTATCTGTTTCCTAACAAGGGAGTTCCTTATGTATTTTTCAGCTGTGAGGAATTACACGTACCGTTAAATAGTCTTAAATATATATACACATATATGCATACACACATGTATATCTACATGGAAAAATGATAATTGTAACTCATAAGACTTTTCTCAGCATGAGGATAGCCAAAGGGAATATACATGTATATATCTGTATACATATATATGTATGTATAGGAGGATGTATGTCTATATAAATATGTGAGTATGTTCATGTATACATAGACAGAGGACACAGGATGAGTTGAATATGAAGGGATGATATCTAAATATAAAATTAAGAGGTGACAGAGGAATTTATTGGGAGAAGAAGAAAGGAGGAGATAGATTAGGGAAAATTATTTCATATAAAAGAGGCAAGAGAAAATTGTTACAATGGAGGGGAAGAGCAGGAAGGTAAAAGGGAATGGGACAACCTGATTGTAATTGAATTTGGCCTAAGGAGGGAATAACATACACACTCAATTGGGTATCTTATCCTACAGGAAAGTAGAGGGGAAGGGGTAAGAGGCGGGATGAGAGAAGGTAGGGCACATTAGGGGAGAGGGTAATTAGAAGCAAGGACTTTTGAAAAGGGATAGGATCAAAGGAGAAAATAGAATAAGTTAGGGGGCAGGATAAGATGGAGGGAAATATAGTTAGTCTACCACTATATAACTGCTATGGAAATGATTTGGGTGACTATACATGTACAATCTATACTGAATTGCTTATCTTCCCAGTGGGGGTGGGTGAGGAGGGAAGAAGGGGAAAAAAAATCTGGAACTCAAAGTTTTAAAAACAAATGTTTAAAAAAATGTTTTTTTACATGCAACTGGGAAATAAGACATACAGGTACTGGGGTATAGAAACCCATCTTGCCCTACTATAAAGTTAGGGGAGTGAAGGGGGAGGATATAAGAACAGATTGGGGGAAGGGGTATTCAGTAGGCTTGCTATTTTGGGGTGGGGGTAGGGGAAAGATGGACAGAGAACAAATTGTAACTCAAAATCTTGTGGCAAACTAAAAATAAATAAATTTTAAAAAAACATAAGGAGAGATAACCATTACTGGGTAAATTATTCAACCAGTTGTGCTTTGGAAATGGATACTTAGACAAATAAGAAGATAACTGAAGGAACAGAATGTAACCAAGTTCTTAATCTCCTCTTTGGCAATGCGCATCTCATCAGTAACATTGGAGAAAACTGTTGGCTGGATGAAGTAACCTTTGTCTCCCCATGGTCCTCCACATTCCAGTTTGATTCCTTCCTTCTTCCCATTCTCATTGAGGACAAGTACTCGGTGTACTGGTCTTTATCAATCTACATGAAAATATAAGGAGAAAGAGAGGGAGGAACAACAGAAAGGAAAAAAAAAATTTACAGTGACATTGATTTCTTGAACTTGTGACTTAAAAAGAATTAGTTGTGTTGCAAATTATTTCCTGGACTGAAAGTTATATAGGTTTTTTGTTTGTTTTTTAATTTTAAATCCATTCTTTTGTAAGCATTGAAGTATTATAGAAATTTAAATTGTTACTATTATCCTTATTAATAAAAATATTTGTGTTTGGAGCAGCTAGGTGGTACAGTGAAAAGTGCACCATCCCTGGAGTCAGGAGGACCTGAGTTCAAAATCTGAGCTCAGACACTTAACACTGACTAGCTGTGGGACCTTGGGCAAGACTCTTAACCCCAATTGCTTTGCTTTCCCCCCTCCAAAAAGCCAAAAAAAAATATGTGTTGAGAAACCTTATGACGAGGTAATTAAAACAAGTCTTTGACATGTGACTAAAATAAAGAGATAAAGAAACTCTGTTTAACAAACTTTTCTTGGCTGAACTTTAGTTACTCTAGAATAAGCATCCAAATAAAGTTAGCAGCTTTAGATTCTAAGTCATTGTATGTTAAGAGCCTTGGAAAAATGAAATAATCTAATTTTTGTCAAGTTATTATTCAAACATAGTACATTCTAACAGGCTTTTAAAAATTAAGGAAAAAAGAAACTTCAATTAATCTGGGTTTACTTTTATTTGGAAAAGGAAAATTAGAATCCTTTAGAACTGGGCCTACAATTTAGAAGGGCATTTGGTCCTGGTGTGTTCATCCTTCCTTATTCCTTCTCATACAATGTTATTATCTTCTCAAATGTCTTTTCTCTCCACTTCCACTGTTATGTAATGGTCTTCTTAATATTCCATTGATTTCAAGCTCTCTACTCTCTAACCTTACATCCTGCATATAAGAAGCTTGTAAACCTAATCTTTATAAAATAACACTTCATAATCTTTAAAGTCTACTTCATTAAACTGAAACTCCTTGGCCTGCCAAACCCATCTCTAATTGGATCTCACCCTACCTATCTGACTTTATTTCTTTCCACTCACCAAATAAGTACCTCCTGCCCCTATCAGCCTGATCTATTTATTCACTGACTCTAGGACATATTGCTGTTAGTCCCCTGTTTGTTGATGTGCACAACATTCCTTTTCAGAATGGTCTTATCCTCAGTGTCTAGCCAAATCCTTTTCACCACCTCTGAAGACTAGATTCAAATAGGCTAGTTGAATAGAACTATTACAGCCCACATCTCTCTGCTTTCTGAACTAGATTGCAAATTCTTGAGTTTCTAGAAGATAAGAAATAGAAAAAGACATTGGGTTTGTAGTCAAAGGATCTGAGTTCATATAGCAGCTCTGCTACATAATACTTCTGAGTAAGGTATTTCATTTCTATATTTTTACTTCTTGGATGAGATCTCAGTCTCATCCTATATATGATTAAATAAAATATTTGCTAAAAAAACACAGTTTCTGGCATAATGGTAGATTGACACATAAATAATTATTCTCTTTTTATATTAATATTTCCCAATAAACATTTGTTGGGTTGACTACTTCATTATATGCTCAGGATAAATATGCCTCTTAGTTCCTAGCAGTTGAAATTCATTTGAAATTCGTTTGAAATAGGAACGAGACCTCTGATCATCAGCTTAGGGAACCCTTAGTGAAGAAACTCCCTCTGCCAATGGAAGTCAGTGCCTCGTCTGTAATATAACATGAGCCTTTATGCACCTAGAGAAATTAAAAGTTAAGTGACTTTCCAAGGACACATAGAAACTGAGAGAGTATGTTAGCATTATTAAACAAATTACTGCTAAGGAACACATCATGGCAACTGGCAAAAGTTTGGGAAAGAGGAAGGGTGGGCTATATAGGGAGACATGTGGAATGAGAGAAACCAGGGGGAAATAGAGTTTATGAAGGAGGAAATTGAAAAAAGAAATGGCAAAAAAGAGAGAATGGCCTAGACCTGAATTCAAGGATGCATCTTAGTAAAGGGAAAGTTTAAATTTTATACTATGGTATAGTTCCTTACTGTCTTTCATCCACTTTTATGTCTCCCACCTTTTGTGAAAAATTATTGAAAAGGATTTTTTTTTAATGCCCATGTTTCTCAAAGGAGCTAGCCTGACCCTCATTTGAGGTTATGCTTGAGAAATACTACACAGCAAGTCTTCTCTTATCTGTATCAGCCAAGGGGTCATGCAAGTATACCTTTATGACAACTCAGTATGCATTCAAAGGAAGAGAACTAGGGCTAAGAGGTTTATTTTTAGGGAACCTGTATGGTAAGTATATTATAGCAATTTGTGAGTGTACTGCAAGTATAAAAGCTAACTCAATAAGAGTTATTTTTGTTGTAAGAAGCCCATCAGTGCCCATTTCTCCCCAAGCAAATTGAAGAGTCAATTATCTGAACAATTTAGAAAAGAAAAAAGCATCTGCTACATGTCATAGCAACTTAAGATAATGTCCAATTTAAAATTACTGACAAGAATAAATTATTCAGATCAATGTGGAAAAAATAAAACAAACTGCTCAGGGTTTTGGTTATTTAGATGAAATGGTTTGAATGAAATGTCTTTTTTTTCCTGACTGTGTCAGAGAGAACTCTCAGGAAGGTTCATAACTGGATGCTCCTCTATATTGATGTATATAAGTCCAAGGGCTATGTGAACATTGTATTGTTTTAAGAGTATTATGGTTGAAGTAATAATACTGATGGGCACAAGTTGGTACAAGTTTTAAAGATTTCTTGGAATCATGAACAAGCTGATTTAATTCTCAAGTAGTTTAGGAACTAAACTCATAGTCTGGTATGGGCCAAGATCTGAGGGATCCATTGAGTGGAGAAACAATTATAGGGTCCCTCACAAGTATACTCTTATCTGGAAGATTCCAGATTGAGACAGATCTGAACTTGGGACTTTGGGGAGTTATTTTGCAGTGCTAGGATTATGGGTATATGCATGGACATTTGATATTTCATTTATTTGAGATCCTCTGGCAAAACATTGAAATTATAAAAAATAATGTTAAAAC
The DNA here is from genome assembly GCF_028583685.1 of Petaurus breviceps papuanus. Lineage (NCBI taxonomy): Eukaryota > Metazoa > Chordata > Mammalia > Diprotodontia > Petauridae > Petaurus > Petaurus breviceps. The sequence continues at coordinate 54,482 of NW_027185764.1, forward strand.
TAATACTAGTTAACACAGCATTTTAAGGTTTGCAAGTCTCTTTGAATGTAGATTATTTAATCGTCACAGCAATGCTGTGAGAGGTAAACTATTATTATCCCCATTTTTTTCAGATGAGGCTATCAGGGCAAAAGACTTGTTCTGGGTCACATAACAAGTACTTGAGGAAGGATTTGACCTTAGAACTTCCTGACTCCAAATCTAGCACTTTGTCCATTACGCCATCTGACTTTCTTAGACTCATTATTCATTTTAAGGTAAATAAAAAGTGATTTTCCTATGATTTGAGTGGCCATATAACTTCACTTATGTCAGAAAAAAATGGTTCAAAAGCACATCCAATGTATACAAATAATCACCAAAAATCTAGTCTGTACTTCATCCAAATCTGAATGCCTTAAACTTATTATTCAATAAACTCACAGCAAATTATTTCAAACAGTTTATTTTGTAACTTCTTGTAGTCAGATTACAAAAGAGTTATTAAATATTTATCTTTTGTCTACACATCACATAAAAGAGTCTTAAGAGTTGACCCAACAAATGGGAGAATGAAGCAATAGGCCAAATATTCCAAATGAATTAATGGTATCTTCATAAATTTCCTACAATATAAAAAAAAAGATATTTTTAAATTGTTGGGAATGCCTGGGGAATTTCATTGTGTTTTGTGTGTGTCTGATAGCGGAGAGAGCACACGGATAACGTAGCATTAAAAAGACACAGGCAGGATAAATTGGAGATAATTAGCCGAGGACAAGCACTAGCACTAAGGGAAATCAGGGAAGGCTTCTTGTAGAAAGTGGGATTTTGGCTGCACTCAAAGTAAGTCAGGGAAGTCCGAAGGTAGAAATGAGGAGGGAGAGTTTTCCAGGCATGGGGAACAATCAGATACAACATCTTATTTGAGGAATAGCAAAAAAAAGATAGAGTCCCAGGTTTGTAGATAATGTAGCAGGTGAATAACATGTAAGAAGACTGGAAAGGTTGAAAGGGTCCAGGTTGTGAAGAGCTTTGAATACCAAATGTAAGATTTTCTATTTGATCCTGGAAGCAATAAGACATCATTGTAGTTTATTTAATAGGGGTGTGTGACATGATGAAATCTGAATTTCAGGAAGATTAATTTGAGAAATGAGCATATGATTGACCAGAGTGGGGAGAAATTTGAGAAAGGGAGAAAAATCATAAGGGTACTACTTTAGTACAGACAAGAGGTGATTGATGGTGGCAGTATCAAAGGAGAGAAGAAGACATATAGGAGAGATATTAGGAAGGTAAAATCAACAGGTCTTAGCAGTAAATTGAATATGGGGGTGAGAGAGAAGGAGGAATCAAGGATGACATCTAGGTTTTGAGTCTGGGAAGACTGTGGTCCCCAAGACAGTAATGGAGAAATTTTGAAATGACAGGGTTGGTGGAGTGTGGAAGATAATGAATTCAGTTTTGAACATGATGTTTAAGATCTCTAAGAAACATCAAGTTAGAGATGTCCAATAGGCAGTTAGAGATATGAGTCTTGTGGATAGGAGGGAGTTTAGGGCTGGAAAGTAGAAATGAGAAGCATCAGAGTAGAGGAAATAAAGGAATTTGCTGAGATCACCATGTGAAATGGTATAGAGGAGAAGGTGTGCAAATACATGTACTCTGAGAGAAAGAGAGAGATAAAAACAATAATAGAATTTATACAGCACTTGAAGGTTGACCTAGTTCTCTTCATACTTTTTCTGAGTTAATCCTGTGTCAGTAGGGGCTATTGTTATTCTCATTTTTCAAATGAGAAAGCAGCCCAAGAGCCTTGTCCATGACACCTAGGAGGTGAAGAGAGATTTTTAACTCTGCTCTTCTTAACTGTAATCCAGAGATTTTACTGACTTTCTCATCTACCTCCAGGATGTTGTTCAGGAATAACAGAGACGATTTTTATAGCTTTCATTTTGTGAGAGAAATGAATACGGGAGGCAAAAACTATGTGAAAGGTAAAATGTAAGGGTGCTTCACCCAGTGCATTGGGTGTTTTGCTTTGTTTTTTCACCAAAAACTTTCTCAGATTCTTTTTTGTATCTTATTTTTAATTTTCACAATAGTTATGTTGTATAGCAGAATTAGAATGAATGGGAGGAGTGATGAGAAAGAAAAATAAAAACCAAAGCCTAAACAAAATAAATAAAGAATATAGTCTGCTTCACTCTGCATGCAGACTCCACAGTTCTTTCTTTGACTGTGGATAGCGTTTTCCATCTTGATTCCTTTGGAGTTGTTTTAAGTTCTTCCAATGTTGAGAAGGGCTAAGTCTATCAAAGTCAGTCACTGCACGCTGTGATTGTTACTGTGTACAAGGTTTTCCTGGTGAAGGGATTCACTCAGCATGAGTTTATATAAATCTTTCCAGGTTTTTCTGAAGTCTGCCTGTTCATCATTATAGCACAACAGTATTCCATTACATTCATATACCACAATTGGTTCAGTCATTCCCCAATTGATGGGAATCCTCTCAATTTCCAGTTGGTGGCAAACACAAAAAAAGCTGCTATAAATATTATTTTTTTTTTGTAAGCAATCGGGGTTAAGTAACTTGCTGAAGCTTACACGGCCAGTTATTTCTGGGTGTGGTGCTAAGTATCTGAGCCTGGATTTGATCCCCAGGTCATCCCGACACTGGAGCCGGTGCTCTTACTCGCTGACCCACCTGGCCACCCCTGCTATAAATATTTTTGTGCATGTGGGTCCTTTTCCATTATTATGATCTCTTTGTGATACAGTTCTAGAAGTGGTATTACTGGATCAAAGAGTACAGACATTTTTATAACCCTTTGGGCATAGTTCCAAATTGCTCTCTAAAATGGGCAGATCGGTTCACAACTCGACCAACAATTAATTAGTATTCCAGTTTTCCCACATCTTCTCCAACATTTATAATTTTTCTCTTTTGTCATCTTAGTCAATCTTGATAGATGTGATGTGGTACTTCAGAGTTGTTTTGATTTGTATTTCTCTAATCAATAGTGATTTAGAGCATGTTTTCATATGTCTATAGATAGCTTTAATATCTTCCTTTGAAAACTGCCCATTCATATCCCCTGACCATTTATCAATTGGGGAATAACTTGTATTCTAATAAATTTGACTCAGTTTTCTATGTATTTTAGAAATGAAATCTTTATCAGAGACACTGGTTGTAAAGATTCTTTTCTATTTTTCTGCTTCCTTCCTAATCTTGGTTGCACTGGCTTTGTTTGTGCAAAAACTTTTCAATTTAACATAATCAAAATTATCCATTTTGCATTTTATAATGTTCTCTATCTCTTGTTTGGTCATAAATTCCTTCATTCTCCATAAATCTGACAGATAAACTATTCCTTGCTCCCCAATTTGCTTACAGTATCAGCCTTATATCTAAATCATGTACCCATTTGGACTTTATTTTGGTATCTGGTGTCAGGTGTTGGTCTATGCCCACTTTCTGGCATTCTATTTTCCAGTTTTCTCAGTTTCCTAATTTTTATCAAATAGTGAGTTCTTATTCCAGAAGCTGGGGTCTTGGGTTTATCAAACAGTAGATTACTATAGTCATTGAGAACTGTGTCTTGTGTACCTAATCTATTCCACTGATTTACCCTCTCTATTTCTTATCCAATACCAGGTAGTTTTGATGATGGCTACTTTATAATACAATTTAAGATCTGGTATGGCTAGACCACCTTCCCTAGAATTTCTTTTTATTAATTCCCTTCATATGCTGGACCTTTTGTTCTTTCAGATTAATGTTAATATTATTTTTTCTAGCTTTATAAAATAATTTTTGGCAGTTTCATTGATATGGCAATGAATAAGTAAAGTAATTTAGGTAGAATTGTCATTTTTATTATATTAGCTCAGTCTACCTATGAGCAACTGATATTTTTTCCATGTATTTAGATCTGACTTTATTTGCATGAAAAGTGTTCTGTAATTGTGCTCATTTATTTTCTGGATTTCTTTTGTCAGGTAGACTCCCAAATATTTTATAATGTCTTCAGTAACTTTAAATGGAATTTCTCTTTCTATCTCTTGATATTGGGCTTTATTAGTAATATACAGAAATGCCAATGATTTGTGTGGGTTTATTTTATATCCTGCAACTTCACTAAAATTGTTCATTATTTCATGATGTTTTTTATTTGATTGTCTTAAGATTCTCCAAGAGAATCATCATATTATCTTCAAAGAGTGATAGCTTTGTTTCTTCTTTGCCCTTTCAAATTCCTTCAATTTCTTTTTCTTCTCTTTTTGCTAAAGCTAACATTTCTAGTACCATAATGAATAACAGTGGTGATAATTAACATCCTTGTTTCACCCTCCATCTTGTTTTTTTTTTCTTTTTTTGGAGGGGGAAGGTAGAGCAATTGGGCAAGTGACTTGCCCAAGGTCACACAGCAAGTTTTTTGTGTTAAATGTCTAAGGCCAGATTTGAACTCAGGTCCTCGACTCTTTGTGTTGTGTTCACTATGTGCTGTATTCACTATGCCACCTAGCTGCCCCCCTCACCCTTCATCTTATTGGAAAGGCATCTAGCTTATTCTCATTACATATAATGCTTGTTGATGGTTTTAGGCAGATGCTACTTATCATTTTAAGGAAGGCTCCATTTATTCCTATGCTCTCTAGTGTTTTTAATAGGAATGGGTTGTGTATTTTGTCAAAAGCTTTTTCTGCATCTATTGAGATAATCATAGAGCTTCTATTAGTTTTGTTGTTGATATGATCAATTATGCTGTTAGTTTTCCTAATATTGAACCAACCCCGAATTCCTGGTATAAATCCTACCTGAACAAAGTGTATTATTCTCACAATAAGTTGCTATAGTCTTTTTGCTAATATTTTATTTAAAATTTTTGCCTCTATATTCATTAGGGAAATTGGTCTATAATTATCTTTCTCTCTTTTGACACTTCCCAGTTTAGTTATCAGTACCAGATTTGTATCATAAAAAGAATTTGGTAGGACTCCTTCTTTGCCAATTTTCCCAAATAGTCTATATAGTATTAGAATTAATTGCTCTTTTTTTTTTTAAAAAGCAATCAGGGTTAAGTAACTTGCTCAAGGTTACACAGCCAGTTACTTTTGTGCGGGTGCCAAGTATCTGAGTCTGGAACCAATCCCAGGTCTCCCGACGCTGTGGCCGGCACTCTTACTCACTGCCCCACCTGGCTGCCCCAATAGAATTAATTGTTCTTTAGATATTTGGTAGAATTCTCTTATAAATCCATCTGGCCCTGGAAACTTTTTCCTAGGGAGTTCATTGATGGCTTCTTCAATTTATTTTTTCTGAGATGGGGTTATTTAAGTATTTTACTTTTTCTTCTGTTAATCTGGGCAATTTATAATTTTGTAAATATTCATCTATTTTACTAAGATTGTAAAATTTATTGTCATACAGTTGTGCAAAACAGTTTTTAATTATTGTTTTAATTTCCCCTTTATTGGTGGTGAATTCACCCTTTTCATTTTTGATACTGGTAATTTGATTTTCTTCTTTTTTTAAATAAAATCAACCAAAAGTTTATCTATTTTATTGTTTTTTTTTAATGAAACCAGCTTTTAGTTTTATTTATTAGTTCAGTAGTTTTCTTGATATCAGTTTTAATAATCTCTATTTTGATTTTCAGCATTTCTAATTTGGTATTTAATTGAGGATTTTTCAATTTGTTCTTTTTCTAGCTTTTTCAGATGCATGCCCAATTCACCGATCTATTTTTTTTTTCTATTTTATTCATGTAAGCATTCAGAGATATAAAACTTACACTTTCGCTGCATCTGATAAGTTTTGTTGTGTTGTCTCATTATGGGCATTCCCTTGAAAGAAGTTATTGATTGTTTCTATTATTTGCTGTTTGACCCACTCATTCTTTAGGATGAGATTATTTAGTTTCCAATTAATTTTTAGTCTATCTTTCCATGGTCATTTATTATATATTATTTTTATTGCACCATGATATGAAAATGATGCCTTTAATATTTATGTCTTTCTGCATTGGATTGTGAAGTTTTTATGCCCTAGTACTGAAGAGGTTACCCATAAAGAGGGTTAAGGTTGCTCTGGAGACCCGGAAATACCAACATTCCGGGTCCTGCCAAATGAATTCAACTCAAGTCTTCTCAGCCAAAGCAAAGTAAAATTTATTAAAAGTTAGCTTGCATTAGACACAGAGTAAGTCTGTGCTAGGTCATTCTATGGTGCTCTCACCCACATGGAACTCTCACTATTCTATGGCATTCTATGGCACTCTCACAAACATGAAGACAGGATGGGGTCTTATATACAGAAGTTTGTGGGAGGAATCTAAGGGTGGTCTAGGGGAGGAGTTTGGGGAGGGTCATCAGGAGGAGTTAATGAGATCAATGAGTGATTATGGGTGGGGAGTCTCTGGAGGCCACCTAGAGACCACAAACAATGGTGGGCTAGGTAAGTTTGGGTGGCAAGTAGATGAACAATGGAGGGCTAGGCTAGTGACCAGGCTAGAGTTATTAGTTAGTAGTTAGTAACTAGGCTAGAGGTCTGGGCCCAGCCACAATGTAAGGCTTATTGCCTCATGCAAATGCCTCATCAAATGAGATGATTTAATCAGAGTGCAAGGGAGGTTCCCAGAGCCTGTACTTCAAGGACTCAAGGAGAGCTCAAGGGGGTTCCCAGAGCCCATACCTCATCATTTCCCCCTCAAACAAATGGGACTCAAATTCCTTTGGGGTAAAGGGCAAAAGTCTCAGGTTCTGAAAGTGCTTCCTACTGGAAAGGGGCATAGAGCTGTCCTAGTGTCTCTGGGTCCCATGCAAGGAAGTCAGACTTCACATTCAAGGGGTCAGACTCTGAAACATGGGTGATGCCAGGTCCAGTGGGCTGGAGAACTTGGATTCAGTCAGAGATTTGCATAACCTTAGTGGTCATCCAGAGGTTGATGACTTGAACCCTGGAGAAGACAAACCTAGCAAGTAGGTTAACCAAACAAACACCAAACAGGCACCAAAATAATAGAGAAAGGACACTTTCCCTGGTAGGAATTAAAGATGACTATGTCAAGGCCAAAAGGAAAAGGGCAGTTATAATTTCACCTCTTTCATCCTTTTTGCTGGAGGGGGCTGGGGTGTTTCTAAACATTAGGCAGATGCTAATGGCTCACAGGTATATTCTGGAGTCTCTGCGGGGGAAGCAAGAGGTGGTACTGGTTTAACCCTAGAATTATGAGTCCAGATGGGGACACCTTTGAGTTTTATTGCTTTTGGAGGGGTGAGTATGACTCGGTAGGGTCTCTTCCATTTGATTCCCTTCCATTCTAACTGTTCTCCCTTTTGGGTTTTCCATGACTTTAAGTAGACCCAATCTCCAGGTTGTACTGCAGCAGGACACTCCTTTTTCATTGCCAAGAGGTTTTGGGAGATACTTAATGGCATATTCAGTCAGGGCATTCCCGACAGCTCCTAACTGAGTTGCAAATTGGGTAACTAAATATTGTTCTGGGTCCACCAGGATGTCAGAAGTTAGCAAGAGCCTCCCCTACATGAGTTCAAAGGGACTAAGCTTAATATTTTCCTGAGGTGTGATTTGAACTCTTAGTAGCCCAATGGGGAAATTTTTAACCCAATCTTCTCAGGTTTCTATGCATAGCTTAGTAAGGACCTGCTTAAGGGTATGATTCATTTTCTCTACTTTACCAGAGGATTTTGGATTCCAGCCTGAGTAGAGGTGGTAATTGATTTTAAGTGTTTTTGTCACTTCCTGTGTTATCTGTGAAATAAAAGCTGGGCCATTGTTGCTCTGTAAGGAGCCAGGCAAGCCAAAACAAAGTATGATTTCCTTTAATAGGAACTTTGATACCTCCTGAGCCTTTTCAGTTCTGCAAGGGGAAGCTTCTACCGAATTAGTAAAGGTGTCAACAAAAACCAAAAGAAGTTTGAAACCCCTACATGGGGGCATATGTGTAAAATCTGCCAGTCTTCACCTGGTGTAATGGAAATGCAAATTTAAAGATCTTCCCTGCCCTTAGGCCCTTTGATAGGCTTAAGAGACTCTTGAGAACCTTCCTTGATTTGAAAATATACTCTGCCTCCTAATAGGCTGAATGTGGTCACATGGAGCCTGTGGCAGGAGACTTGGTTTTCAGGAATGCCCACACCTTGATGCTGTGTGATTGGGCAGTGGGTCAAGAGGGTGGTTACATTCTCTGTCCCAGGAGAAGGCTATATAATCCCTGATGTGAAGCTTTGCTTTGGGGCTCACTTTGAGAAGTGTTCTGTGATTTGATCAGATCTAAGAGCCTGTGTTGGCAGCCACCCTGGGGATGCTGGGGTGCTTGCTGCTACAAAATGGTGACAAGGTCCAGTAGTTAGTAACTAGGCTAGAGGTCTGGGCCCAGCCACATTGTAAGGCTTATTGCCTCATGCAAATGCCTCATCAAATGAGATGTTTTAATCAGAGTGCAAGGGAGGTTCCCAGAGCCTGTACCTCAAGGACTCAAGGAGAGCTCAAGGGGGCTCCTAGAACCCATATCTCATCAGTACATGGTCAATTTTTGTGTATATACTATGTATCACTGAGAAAATAGTATACACCTTTCTATCCCCATTCAGTTTTCTCCAGAGGTCTACCATATCTACCTTTTCTAAAATTCTATTTACCTCTTTAACGTCATTGTTTTTTATTTTCAAGTTAGATTTATCAAGTTCAGAGAGGGAGAAGTTGAGGTCCCCTAGTAGTATAGTTTTGCTATCGATTTCTTCCTGTAACTCCTTTAACTTCCCCTCTAAGAATCTGGATGCTAAACCACTTGGTGAATATATGTTTAGTAATGATACTGCTTCATTGTCCATGGTTCCTTTTAGCAGAATATATTTTTCTTCCTTATCTCTTTTAATTAGATCTATTTTTGCCTTTGCTTTGTCTGAAATTAGGATTGCTACCCCTGCTTTTTTTTTAAACTTCAGCTGAAGCATAATATATTGTACTCCAGCCTTTTACTTTTACCCTGTGTGTATGCCCTTTCAAATGTGTTTCTTGTAAACAACATATTATAGGATTATGTTTTTAATCCATTGTGCTATCCACTTCTATTTTATTAGAGTATATCCCATTCACATTCACAGTTATGACTACTATCTGTGTCTTTCTCTCCATCCTTTTTCCCCCTCCCTCTGTTTGTGCTTTTGTTTCTCCTTTCTCCTTTTCCCTCATCAAGAGTTTTGCTTTTGACTGCCACCTCCCTTAATCTTCCCTCCCTTCTATCAGCCCCCTTCCCTTTTCTTTCCCTTTTCCATTACTTCTGCTTCCCTACCTTCTAACCACCCCCTCCTTTTCTTTCTCCTTTCCCCTCTTACTGCCTGTAGGGCAAGTTAGAATTTTATACCTAACTGATTGTGTTATTCCCTCCTTGAACCAAATCTGATGAGAGTAAAGTTCAAGCTCATCTCATCAAGCTCAATGCTCATCTCCCTCCCTTTTTTCCCTCTACTATAACATGTTTTTGTGCCTCTTCATGTGAAGTAATTTACTCTTTTCTGACTCCTCCTTTCCTCTTCTCCCATTACACTCCCTTTTCCTTCCTTAATTAGGTCTTTTATTATCACTTCAGTTAATTTATACCCACACTCTCTATGTATATCCCTTTAAATGTCATAATAAAGATTTAATTCTCAAGATTTACAAGTATCATCTTTCCATGTAGGAATATGAACAGTTTGCCCTTATTGAATAACATTTTTTTCTTTCCTGTTTACCTTTTTATGCCTCTCTCAAGTCTTGTATTTGAAGATCAAAGAACTCTGGTCTTTTCATCAGAAAGGTCTGCAAGTCCCCTATTTCATTGAATGTCCATCTCCTTGTCTGAAGGATTATGCTCAGTTTTGCTGAGTAGTTAGTTGACCCTTGCTTGTAATCTAAGCTCCCTTGCCTTATAGAATATCATATTCCAAGCCCTCTGATCTTTTAATGCAGAAGCTACAAGGTCCTGCATGATCCTGACTGTAGTTCCATGATATTTGAATTGTTTGTTTCTGGTTGCTTGCAGTATTTTTTCCTTGATCTGATAATTCTGGAATTTGACTACAATATTCCTTGGCATTTGCAATTTGGCATCTCTTTCAGGAGGTTATTGATGCATTCTTTTGATGACTGTTACTCCCTCTGGTTTGAGGACCTCAGGGCAGTTTTCTTTGATGATTTTTTTTTTTGGAAGATACTGTCCAGGCTCTTTTTTTTTCATCATGGCTTTCCAGTAAAACAATAATTCTTAAATTGTCTCTCCTAGGTCTGTTTTCCAGATCAGTTGTTTTTCCAATGAGGTATTTTATGTTTTCTCCTATTTTTTCATTCTTTTGATTTTGTTTGATTCTTGATGCCTCATAGACTCATTAGTTTCTACTTGCTCAATTCCAATTTTTAACACATGGTTTTCTTCAGTTAGATTTGAACCTCCTTTTACATTTGGTCAACTTTTCTTTTCAAGGATGTTTTCTTCAGTGAATTTTTTTTTTCATTTTGTCAACTGTATTTTTAAAGGAAATGTTCAATTTTTCTTCAACCTATCTAATATAACTTTTAAAATACTTCTTGAGCTCTTCCAAGAAGGTTTTTTGGGCTGGAGACCAGTTCATATTCTCCTTTGAGGTAGCACATATGTGTATAGTGACAATGCTGTCCTTGTTTGAATTTGTATTTTGATCTTCCATTTCGCCATATTAAGAATCTATGTGTTGTAATTTCATGATGTGTTGTGATGGAAATGTCTTAAAGAATTCAGTCAGTGCACCTCATGGAAGCAACTTCAGAGAAAACAAGATGGATTTTTATAGGGTAAAGATGCAATTACATAAGAGAAATTATGAATATTAAAAAGGCAGGAGGGGTTTGTTAAGGGAGTAGGTAATAGGGGAGGAGTTGCAGCCACAGTGGGACTGTGCCTGTGATTACCCATAATGCATGCAGAAAAAGCCATTGCGGGGGGTATGTATGTATGATAATAATATTATAATAAGCCTCTATGTCATAAGTTCACTCTGGGTCAGTTCTTTACTATTATTTCACTAGTGTCTACTTCAGGAAAGTCCCTTCTATTGTTTTGGGATCCATATCCTACTTGGGCATTCTGGTGGTGCTACTTTCTGATTGGCTGAGTATTGTGGTCCTGTCTGAGACTTGATGGATGTTGGCTGTGGTTGAGCACGTGAATACACCTGCAGTTTATTTGAGAAATATGAGGAATGGGTCTGAGGGCAGTGGCTAGCTAGAGGTAGTGGCTGGGATCCCATCACATGGACATACCTGCTGTTTCTGTGAGAAATATGAGTTCATGGACACACCTGTTGTTCTAATGATCAGTGAGGCATATATAAAGAAGTTAGGATATTGAGTGGGGGAAGTGAGTAGCTAGGTAGGGGCAGTGGGATATGAAAGAAGGGACTGAGGTCATGCATGATCAGAAAAGGAGATGGGTAAGTAGAAAGAATAAAAGAGAACAGTTGTAAAGTTCATTTCATGTATGAATACCAATGAGGTACTAAAATAATAAATGAAAGTCCTCCAGAACATTGGGTAAATGCTGTATGGTAAAAATGGACAAGAATTGTATGGAACAAGAGGGCAAAGAGGCATTATGATTTATGTTTATCAAGGAATCACCTTCATCAATAAAATAGTGGATTTATCAAAACATGTAACTTGCTGAATATTGCCATGAATTGCAACATAATACTTGAATTTCTCTCTAAAACTAAATCAGTTTTCATATAAGTAAAAATATGAAAACTGATTTAGTTTTTTATTATGGAAGATAACATTATCAAACCATAACTTGATTTTTTTCAGTATTTGATTCAATCTCAAAGAGTGAAATATCTTTAAAAAGAACATTCAAATTCTTTAAATTTCTTTAAAAAGAAAATTCAAACCTAGGGATGGTATAGATTTCTGGACATTAATCCTTCTTGAGATAGAAGAAGAGGAGTAGAAGGTGAAATCATTGTTTTTCCAAGATGATTTCATGAATTCATTCATTATGACAGAAATTTTTGGTGTGTTCTACAAACATTTCTGATAAAATATTTTGTGTTTCTTCACTTTCCTTTACCAGCAAGGGAGAGAGTGGACATGGTAGAATCATGCTAGAAAGGAAAGGGAGTTACAAATGGTACATGCATATACCCTCTGTCCATTGATCTTTGTATCATCTATCCATCTATCTATCTATCTATCTATCTATCTATCTATCTATCTATCTATCTATCTATCTATCTATCTA
>NW_027185764.1:66757-105621 GCF_028583685.1 Petaurus breviceps papuanus
CTATCTATCTATCTATCTATCTATCTATCTATCTATCTATCTATCTAATCTATCATCTATTGCTACCCTTGGTACTTCCTCAAATGCCTCATCATGATGTGATATTTAATTTCCACAATGTTCTTAGAATAAAATCATATGATTACATTGAAGCACTGTAGGTTTTGGAATACTATATTCTTTTTTTTTTTTTGCCTTTTTTTTGGAGGGCAATTGGGGTTAAGTAACTTGCCCAAGGTTACACAGCTGAAATACTATATTCTATAGATAGAGCAAGAGAGGTTATGATCAACAGTAACTTACCTAACAAAGTTAAGTATAATCCTGAATGAAAAAAAAAGGCATGAAAGAAACTCAAAGATTTTAAGGTTTTTGTGACAAACCCCCCAGAAGTTAGGGGAAAATCTGACATATAACATCCAGGAGAAATATAAAGTAAACATTAAAGACCAATTATAAGGGTCTCCATAAGGTCAAATTGTTTACTTTATATATGTAAAAATATTAGGAGGACTCTTATAATTGTCATCATTATTTGGGTAGTTTGAAAGAAATGCTTGGGCTGAGCTTAATACAATGGAGTGATTCTTTAAAAAGTAAAACTGTAGGGAGAAATAAAAAGGAGTAATTATCTCATACAAATGAGGCATAAAAGGAAAAATTGATACAGAAGAAGCTAGTTGGGGGGGGTGTTGTGCTGGAACCTTACTCTCATCAGGACTAGGTTAAAGAGGGGAAAACGTATATATCTAGGAGGGTATAAAAGTCATCTGAATTCAGAAAGAAACAAGAGGACAAGGGCATAGGGTTTGGAAGAGGATAAGGGAGACACTCGTAGAGGGGTGTATAGGTTAAGGAATAGGAGGGCAAGGTAGCAGGTAGAAGTAATGCAGAGGAGTGAGGAAGGATAAGGTGAATAGAGTGAAAAGGAGGAAAATACACAAGCAATTGTAGCTTAGAATATGAATGGGACAAATTTACCTATAAAACAGAAAAGGACAAGGGCAGGTAGGTGGTGCTGTGAATAGAGCACCTGCCCTGGAGTCAGGAAGACCTGAGTTCAAATGTAGCCTAAGACACGTGACACACTTACTAGCCATGTAATTTTGGGCAATTCAGATTAAAAATCTGAATTCATCAATATGTTGCTTTCAGGAAAAACTATAAAAATGAGGGATACACACATAGATAAAATAAAGGGTTGGAGTAGAATATAATAAAATACATGATCATACTTGACATGATACTTGTCAAAACAGACACAGGAACTATATAAACATAAACATATAACACTTTTTATACAAATAAACTAGATCTAAAGAATTGAAGTAATATTTATTATTCCTGCATAGTTAAAGCCAATGTAATTTTTTTAATGAAAATTTTACCTAACTAATCTATTTAATGTCATCCCAGTTAAATTACTAAAAAATATTTTACTGAGTTAGAAAAAATAATAACAAAGTTCATTCAGAAGAACAAGGAAGGTCAGGAACTTCAAAGAAACCAGGGGAAAAATATGTAAAGGAATGAGACTTAGTAGTATCAGACCTTAAACTGTAAGGCAAGAACATTGTTAAAATGTAAAAAAGAATAATCTCAATTATTTTAAATTAAAATTGTCTTGTATAAATAAAATCTATGTAAATAAGAATATAAGGAATGCAGAAAATAAAGAAAAGAAATTTCTTCGATAATCTCTAAGATAGAATGTAACTGTATTGGAATATGGCTGTGGTGTTGGAAATGATGAGCTGGTTGATTTAGAAAAATATGGAAAGACTTGGGCTTATGAAGGAAGATGCTCTCCACCTTCAGAGAAACAGATGATAGGAGGAAATAAGCATGGTACAGTCTTACATATATGTGTATGAGTGTATGTGTGTGTATATATATGTATGTATGTTTAGAGATATTTACACATATGTATATGCATCCATGTTTAATTGTAGCCTTCTTTAGGGTGGTGGAGGAGGGAGGGGAAAAAAAATTAAAAAGTGCACAGCAGAGAACAAAAGAAAACCAACAAGGAAGCAAAGAAAAGCTGGGCAGCTTTGAAAACAAAGGGTAGTATTTATTATATAGGTTTCATGAAGTGGAAATTTATTGTTTTATGTTGAATTGTCCCTTATGATCTGCTGTGGCAACAGGACACGTTGTCTACATGGCAATGCTTTTTTGTTCTTCTTCTTTTGCATTTAAATTTAACATTTAAAACAATTACCAAAAAAAAAAACAAAACCCTCAACAGCTTTACAGAGGCCCATCAGAGAGTCAGATTAAATTCTTCAATTTTTTGCAAAGAAGGAATATTCCCATCCTTGGTGGGAATGATGATGAGGAGGAGCCCCTGAATTTCATTATCTGGTTCAGAATACAAGCTCAGGAAGAGCTTAAAAGCGTGAAAGCTAGAAAAAAGGCTTTGAAGGTAGAGAACTAAAATCTGTACCTAATGTCCAAGAAGCAGCCCAATGTGGGGGATGCTTATCAACTTGTTTGTTGCACTGTTATATTTTCCAGCCACAGAAATTCTCCAAGACCTTCAGATTATCTGTGTTGTTATTATGATCTGTGTCAGTGGAGAGAACACACATACCAAGAAAATCATATTCTTGAAATATTGAAGAAAGGTACAAACAGGGTCTGTATGTCTGGAGGTGTGTGTAGGGGGGTAAACTCTGAGGGTTTTTCAAGACCACATGCAATCTTAACAAACTGGAAAAAAATGTATTGGTAATATAAATATGGTACTCCCTGAATTATTTAAATAGTTAAATTAAACAAGATTAGAAGAACTTTGAATGTATTTCTGAGATATTTAGGCATAGAAAACTTTGCTTCTGGCACTTACTTAAGCTAGGGTACATTTATCTGGATTATCTGGAGTCGGTGTCAATGATTTCATGTTTTCTCATATTTGGGCAAGTCCCATTGGCTAATTTGTTATTAGTTGATTTACTGGTTTCATGTAATTCTAAGCAAGGAGTCTGACTCAGTAAAAAGCTGCTTAATGATGGCAGTACTCCAACTTTTCACTTAGTAGATTGAGAGAGAGCATATTGTGACTTGGTGAACTTACTCCTTCAATTAATGATGCTACATGAAGAGCAGTGAATGGGGTCAGCTGCTTTGACAACCACAGTGTTTCTATAGCAAAGGGCAGATCCAATTTTCCAAATAATCATAATCAAATGGAAATTCCACTATAAAGCAATAAGTTAACACCAATTTCTTCATTAATACTGAATCATATTCTCCAATAAATCCATACTCCAGTGCCTCATGGTGGTGTGAGGTGACTCTGAACAACGAAATGGAAGTTCTAGAAGGTTCTATTCAGCTAAAATACTTTTGCTTTGGGAGGAGATGATGTTATATATCATATAAAGACCAACATAGTTATATTTGGAGAGGCTAATCAGAGGAGTCACCAAATGAAGATTTTGTTTTCCCCAAGCAAACAACTTAGGAAGCATTTCTATACACAGAAAGATTATCAATGAGATAAAAGATGAGAGAAGACACACTATTGAAATTATGGATCTGTGAAATACTATGATAATGAACAGAATTTTAATCCCTATGTTTCCCACAATTCAACATTTCCCAAGCATCAAATAGTAAGAATTATAGTAGTATCAACATGATTTGTGATCTTGTAAATTTTAAATAAGTACAGGTTCAATGGCAACTCATAATTTTATTTATTTATTTTTTGCACTTAATAGTATTTTTTTTCAATTACATGTAATGATATTCTCAACATTCATTTTTGTAAGGTTTTTATTTCCAAATTTTTCTCCCTCCCCATTTTCCTCCTTCCTTAAGAGAGCAAGCAGTCTGATATAGGTTATATATGTACAATCATGTTAAACATATTTCCTTATTGTTGTTTGTCCTTCCTTCTTGAAGAGGACCATGATATCAGGAAGATGATGACTTGACAGTAAATTGGATTGAAGTGAGAGAAGGCTGTGTAAGGTCACCAACCTCACTTTCTCCTCTGGAACCATCTGGGTCCAGTGGCACGATATAGATCAGGATGACTGGCGATAACCCCAGATGCAGTGGGAGACCTTGGCCTTTTTAGACTAAGGTCTGAGTCCTCACTAATTAAGGCTAGTTAAGAAATGAGCCAAGGAATGGCACCTTTGGCCTAATAAAAAAAAATCAGTCTGGGAGGGGAAGACTTCAGGGTTTCTGGCCAAAGCAGAAACAATTACTATTCACTCTAAGCCATCAGGACCCAAACAATGGTGATTGAGTGGTGCTTAGACTAGGACCTATTGTTGACCAATCAATAAGAGCCAGAGTAAATTGGGTTTAAGGTGTAGTCTTTAAGAAAGAAATCTAACCACTAAACCCCAAGATATCTTGCTAGGTTTCAGTCATCAAAATTTACATTCCTTTGGGTAGAGCATATAGGTGTTCTTGAAATAGAAGACCATGAGGAGGAGAAACCCCTAAATTTTGTTATCTGGCTCAGAATGCAAGCTCAGGCAGAGCTTGAAAGTTTGAAAGCCTACAGAGCTACAAAGACTTTAAAACCAGACCACTGCTAGATGTATCCTTGTGTACTGAGGGGTCTTGGGTCCAATTTATTGGTATTTGCTAGCCATTCTAATAAATTCATCATGCTTGGAATTTTGTGCCTCAGTTTCTCTTTACTGCATATTTTTATCATGACAATTGTCGAGAGAGCCAGGAGACTGGTGAGGGTCTCCAGCAATCATTTCTGAAGAAGAATTCTTCTCAAAAGACTATCTTGCAGGTTGAATTTCACTTATCAGTTCTTTTCTCAGAGTCAAGGTGAGTTCCTTAATGGGAGAGCCTTGTTAATAGAACAGTAAAGTATCTAGGGCACCTAGACAGTTATCATACAAGTAAAATTAAAGTTGATAAAATGGCCTTAAAAATCAATTGTGAACAGTAGACTTTTAGCAAAATTTTCAGAGAAACTACAAATTAATAAAGAAAAGAGGTGGAGTGAATAAAAAAATGTGATAAAACTTCCTCTTTATAGTGGCAGCTGACCAAAACAAGACAGCTCTTTAGCTCTAAACCTCTTATTTCTTCTATGCGGAGGATGACCACAGTAAAATAACTTTTTGGCTGATAAAACAATTAGCTACTTAAATTTATTATGTTTAATTGGTTTTTCTAAATCGACTCAATCATAAAGGAAGAAGGTGTTCTAGGAATGCTCACATTCTGGTCTTTACCTGGGACAGGTGTGGGAATATCCCACTAGTCATTGCCTCTTTTGTGAGGGTCCCACTACATGGTAACTTGTGGCAACCTCCCAAAATTAGCCTCCCTGAGTCACTTATGATCACTGCTGCTGTTTCCCATTTAATGTCCCTTAATGGGTAACAATGGGAGCAGATAATAAAGTTCCCCTGGCACCCCTCTGGGAAAATTGCTTAAATCCTAAATTTGAGGCAATGACCAAGGCACACACCATTAAATTAAGTAAACTTTGGTCCAAAATTGCTGGAAATTCAGCTGAACTATTTTGGCCTAAATGTGTCACTTTTGGATATTGCAGCAATAGAGAATCTAAGAATGTCCATTGAACAATCTCACCCAAAATAAATGAACTATGTTTACGTTTGGCATTGGGCAATCCTGTCTGATGGGACATGCCCACGGCTCCTTAAAGGACCAATTCTGACTATTCTGTTCTGACTGTTCTCTTCTCTCTGCTTTTCCATGACACGCTTCTTCCGCTACCGTAAGAGGGACAAGAGGGACAGCTGCTGGTAATTTTTCTTTCCAAGAAAGATTTATACCTAATGTCACCCAGCCCAGAAATATAATACCCTTCAGATGCTATTTTGTTATACCAGAAATTGCCCAATATGAAGGAAGAGATAAAGAAAAGAAACTTAGGGGGCAGCCAGGTGGCTCAGTGAGTAAGAGCACCGGCCCCAGTGTCTGGATGACCTGGGGATCAAATCCGGGCTCAGATCCTTAGCACCACACCCAGAAATAACTGGCTGTGTAACCTTGAGCAAGTTACTTAACCCCAATTGCTTTAAAAAAAAGAGAAAAGAAATTTAGGAAGAAACCTCAGGCAATCTTAGTCACTGCATAAATACTTCCGGCTCCTTTTTGAAGCTTGCCAGTTAACCTCAGGGAATGGGAATATCTTCATTGCCAGAGTGAGGAGGCATTTTGCTAGAGATTGCAGAAAGAAAAACTGGGACTTACAGAATTAAAAAAAAATGAGATGCTGGGTGCAGCTAAACAGAAATTTATAGCATGAGAACATGAGGGTTAGCCAGCTGTCTTATCTGTGCTTTGTGCTGATCTGTGCTAGCAAGTATTTTCCAAGTTTTTTGTTTTGTTCCATATCCTAATAAATGAATCTTTCCCCCCCCTCACCCAATCCCCACCCTCTTTGGTCTGATTAGCTAAGGGAAAAAAATAATGTAAAAAGTGAAACTTTCGAAAGTCTTCAGAAAATACAAGTGTCTCTTTTCTCTCTATAGTTCCTACTCTAGGCAAGTTGGAGATTGCAGAGATGAAAGATACAAGCACTAGTGACTCAATTTGTGATTAAAAAGTAATTTCTCTACTGAAAATTTCTAAATTGTGATATGAATGTTTTTATGAGTACCTCTAACTGCTCAAGTCTCACTTACATAGTAAGAGCAGTCAATTTTACTTTTTGATACACAGATCAATACCCAAACAGCTTTAGTTTGTCATTCTCTAAATATGAAGGGTTTTTTTTTGGTAGAATTAATTTTAATTTTAGTGTAAATTCTTTAAAAGTTATACTAAAATCTTGGACCTAAAGGGGATGACAAATGTACTACAGAATGAATGTTATTTTTTTTTTCTGATTAAAAGACAGAACAGTAAAATTTTAGACCACCTTCAGTTTCCTCCTCCAAAAGAGTAAAAGTAAATAACATTAGGATTTATTTACCCCTTTGTAGCTAACTGTTTTTGAACAACTAAGCAAGCCCTGTTATCAGCCCCTACATCGGGACTCCCAGATAATATTTCTGGAAATAATGAAAAGGAAAATTGTACAGGAGCATTCATACTCAAAGAAAGGTAAATTCCAAAGAGATCCCAGTTTCCAGATTGACCTCAAAGAGAGAAAAAAAATGTTTTAAAGTCAAGAAGCAATTGAAAAGTATATAAAATTTAATGTTCTTCTGTAAAGGCTATGATAAGTTAGGGTAAGAGTTACTGAGAACAGACTTTAACGAGAACATAGCATTATAGAATTAAAATGAATATATGCTCACCTAATATCAGGGGTGCTAAGGTTACAAAGATCAAATTAAAATGAATATATGGCTTCTAAATGCCATATAATATTGAACTCTAGAGAGGGTAAAGAAGTTTCAAATTATTTTTTCCTTCTTATTCTTAACTTCAAATTATTTTTTAAATTAATTTCTTTTCTTAAGGATATCTTCCTTCATACTCTTATAAGTCTTTCCTCATTCTGTATATTCTCAGCTTTTATTTTATGATTTACTTGCATGTCAATGGTATCACCTACTTGATGTCATGGTTCTTTTCAAGAATGAAGGACAAACAACAAGATCTGAGAGTAGAAAAGGAGCCACCCTGGAGACCAAACTGGAACTGGCCAGTTGGGCAACAGGGTTTTCTTTCTTTTCTTTCCTCTTCCTTTCTTTCTTTTCCCTTCCTTCCTTCCTTCCTTCCTCTCTTTCTTTCTTTTTCATTGTGTAGATACCATTATAGAACCCAAAAGATTTATTTAGAAGCAGTTAGTGAGGTGGTTAGAAAGTTGAACCTAAAGTCAGAAAGACCAGAGTTCAAATATGACCTTAGACATTTACTAGCTTTGTGACTTTGAGCAAGTCACTTAATTTCTGTCTGCCTCAGTCTTTTCATATAAAAATGAGGATAAGAATCGTTCCTCCTAAGGTTGTTGTGAGGATAAAAAAAAGACAATTGTTTGCACATCATTGAACACAGTACCTGGAACATAGGCACATAAAGAATGTTTGTTTCCTTTGTTTCTTCCTTCCATTTGAGGGATCTGAGAAATGTGCAGACCTTCCAGTCTTCTTCAATGGTGACAATGTGTTACATTCATGGAACAATTTACTGGGCCAATATAGTATAAAATATAAATTCATTTATAACTGGCATTCTTTTTGACTACTTCAAGACACTCAGGGCTAAGACTTGCAATTAAAGATTAAACAGATTAAAGAGACTTTTCTCTTTTAGATTCCTCATGTTTGCATTGTGTCCTGGAAGCCTTTGAGATTTTGGGGGATTAATTGTACCTTTTGTAATCCTGTAAATAGAATAGAGTAAGAGTCCTGAGTTAGGTTAAAGGAATGCTTAAATTAAAAGATGCTTATCTTAGGGAAGAAAAGGCTTAGCGTTTGTGTACTTGGTTTATTCCAGGAGTAGGAAGGTTGCACTGTGAAGGAAGCATTTGGATTTGATTTGGGAGAATAGGAGCTGTGGGTAGAAGCTGCAGATAAGAAAGTTTTATCTCAATGGAAAGAATGATTTCTTAATGATTAGAGCTGTCCCAGAGTGAATTTAAGAATTGAGCTTCCCATCAATGGAGATTTTCCAAGTGAAAGGTAAAGAAAAACAAGCTGGAAATATCATAATCTGAATTCCAAATCAGGCATGCATTACAATTAGATTGAATGGATGAAGACTGGATGTGGAGTCAGGAAGAACTGAAACTCTTCTGCCTGTGTTTCCTGATCTGTATAATGAAGATAATTATCCAAGTTTTTGTGAGGTTAAAATTAGAACCTATAATTATTACTTGTCCAATTATTTATTCAAATAATAATTTTATTAGTTATATATTATAATGATAATGAGCCTATCCTACATATTTGTTTAGGCTTTTCTTAGTTTAATTATTTTAAGCAAAAACACCATTTATTGGAGCCTTGGTTTCCTCATCTACAAATTGCAGATATCAAAATTTGCATTACTTCCCTAAATCATTGAATTGTTGTTGTACAAGTCTTGAGGCCCCAATCTGTGCTGTTTTACTTTTGTATCCTTACATCCTAACGTGATGTCTTTTTTGCTTTCTGGAGGGCAATTGGGGTTAAATGACTTGGCCAAAGTCACACAGCTAGTGTGTTAAGTGTCTGAGGCAGAATTTGAACTCAGGTTCTACTGAGGTGCTCTATTCACTGCGCCTTTTAGTTGCCCCCCCCCCCAACATGATGTCTTATAGAGAGTAGGTGACTGATAAATGTTGAATTTATAGAATAAAATTATATAATTTACATAAAATGGTTTCACAATCATAAAATATTTGACAAATATAAGATGCTATTTTATAGTAACTAGGTTTTTATTATTTTTATCCCCTTCAATATATTAAGAAGGTTTGATTTTTCATTTATTAGTAATTTGCAGCAATCTCTCACATAATTATTTCAGGTTATTAGTATTAATATTAATCTAAATGAAAAGAATAAAATTAGGGGAGGCAGTGTGATTCAGCAGAATGAATTCCAAACTTTCCAAGAGAGCACCAAAATTAAAATCCCACTTATATTTCTTATTATCTGTGAGTAGCCCTTGGACAAATCACTTAAAAGCTTTGAGACTTTGTTTCATCATCTTCATAAGGAGGTGAAAAATCTCTTCAAAAACTAAATCTTTTTGAAGAGGTTACCCATAAAAAGGGTTAGGGTTGCTCTAGAGACCCCAAAATAGCAACACGCCAGGTCCTGACGAATGAATTCGAATCAAGGCTTCTCTCAGCCAAAGAAAAGTAAAGTTTTTTAAAAGTTCGCTTGTATTAGACACAGAGTTAAGTCTGTGTTAGGTCATATACAGAAGGTTGTGGGAGGAATCCAAGGGTGGTCTAGAGGAGGAGTTTGGGGAAGGTCTTCAGGAGGAGGAGTTAATGAGGTCAAGGAGTGATTAAGGCTGGGAAGCTGCAGGAGGCTACCTGGAGACTACAGACAATGGTGGGCTAGGCCAGTTCAAGGGTGGATTAATATTTTGATAGGGTCAAGGGTGAAAAGTCTAGTAACAGAGGTTTGGGCCCAGCCACAATGTAAGGCTTATGGCCTCATGCAAATGCTTCATCAAATGGGACAATTTAATCAGAGTCCAAGGGGGTTCCCAGAGCCTGTACCTCAAAGATTCAAGGAGAGCTCAAAGGGACTCCCAGAGCCCATACCTCATCACTTTTATCCTAGCATCATATATTTTTTTTAATTTTGCTTTTTGGAGTGGGGGAAGGCAGGGCAGTTGGGGTTAAAGTGACTTGCCTAAGGTCACACAGCTAGTAAGTGTTAAATGTCTGAGGCCACATTTGAACTCAGCTCCTCCTGACTCCAGGGCCAGTGCTTTACTCACTGCACCACTTAGGTGCCCCCACATGAAGATTTTTAATTATAATAAATATATATAATATATATTTATAAAATTATATTAAAATTATTATCATATAATATTATATATAATAAATATATATAATGTAATAAATATAACAATATATTATAATTATTAAAATGAGCAGTGGGAAGAATATAGGAGAGTTTGGATTATCATAAGAGATTGTTTCAGAATTTTTCTCTAAAGTTTGAACTTAAAGCATCTGGACACTGCTAAATTCTACCTATTAGAATTGATCATAAGTATAATTGCAAAATTTGGCATCATGTGACCAAAAGTATGCCTACAGGTTTAGTACAAGCAAATGTCAAACAGAAATTTTCTGTATAATCATTTAATGTCTTATTTATACAATAAAGCTGTTGTTTTAAAATGTTTTGGTTTTTGTTAATCCTCTTGTTCTATGTTCCAGACTCTGTTATACTTTCCTGGGGGTAAAATTCTGGTTGAATCCCAGAACAACATTATTTTGTATGGCTAGCAAGTCATCTATTTTATACTTCGTTAAAGACATTTGTTGTATTAATTGGTATGTGATCTGGTCTGTGTTTGGTAAGGTGGATGGGGTGATACTGAAATTTAAAGATTTGCACTTGAACTTTTTGTAAATTATTAATGTTAATATTATTACTAAGTTTTAATGTTTGTTGAGGTTTATTCTCTTGACATTTCAATTATTGGTAAGCAAACTCATTTCCAAAGTACTAATAAGTTCACATAAACCTAAGAAGTTTTGTACAGGGAGTTTCATCTTCTACCCTACTCCCCACCCTTCTGCTTCCCCCCTCTTAAGACTAGAAAACTAAATATTAGCCTTCATTCTTGGTTTGTTTTGATGAAGCATTCACCCAGGGCACATAGAACCAGGCTCTAAGTCAGGGGATCTGGGTTATAATAACAGCTCTGACACTCATCACCTCTGTGATCCTGGGAAAATCGTTTTGCTCATTATGCCTGAGTTATAGAATCAGGGAGTAAATGATCTCTGATATTTCTTTAGTTTTAAATCTGTGATCCTATGAATTCAGTCACTCTTAATAGGCTTAGACAACAAGACCTTGTGCTCCTCAAAGATAGAAACTTCATATGGGAAATCACAACAGTAGGAAAATGTAGGTGTTTGCAGGAAACAGAGGATGGGCAAGGGTGTTGATGTTAAGTAAAAGAAATGCTTATTACTCCTGCTTAGAGCAGAACAGGTTCCCCACTCCCAGACCAGAGCCTCCCAATAATTTCATCATGATGTACAAGTCGACTTTGAAGACCCATCAGGGTTGGTATCCAAAGCAGCTGCCAACTACCTTCTGTCTTGCTCACAATTTGTAGGGGTGGTACAATGGGAATGAGTGCTGGCTTTGGAGCAAGAGGACCCAGGTTTAAGGTCCAGCTTTGCTATTTGTCACATTTGTGACAAACTATTTAACCCATCTTCCCTATTTCTCAAACTATAAAAGGAGGAGGATGAAGTAGATAACTTTTGAAATTCCTTTCAACTCCCTAGTTATGATACTCTGGGTTCCCGTAGAGAATGTAAATTTGATCACTTGAACTGTCAGCACTTTCCTTGATATTACCCTTCACATTATTCAATATAGCAATCATAAGACCTAAGTGAAATTAAAAAAACAACCACCACCACCACACTTCCTTCATGAGGAAAAGTTCAGGGACCTGTGCCTTAGACTTAAAAATAAAATACAAGACTAATTCAACACAAAATATGTCTTATATTACATGAAATTGAAACCCCCATAATGGAGATCTGCTCTTAAAATATCCACATGTACACAGTGTTATGTAAAATTGTTTTAATTAAACTAATACTGAAACTACAATTACGTAGAGTGGTTATTGCTTTATTGGATATGCTGTTTCCAAAGACAAAGAAGACTTAACTGTCACTGAGCAGAGTAAGTTGAGCTGGTAAGTTAACGTGTGCAGTAAATTTCAATTAATCATTAATAGAAAGAAAAAGTAAAAACATAAAATGTTCCTTAATGGCTTAAACTCTGCAAGAATCATTTACCAAGCAAAACTCATCATTGTTCTAATGCTTGAGAGATCGTGAGTTAATTTCAGGTAGAACAGATTGATCATGTTTACATGAGAGTAAGAAGGCATATGGCACACTCTAGATACAGTTTTTGGATGCTGCTAAGGTCAGGAGAAAATGGCAGCTGTAACATCTTTCATGATTTAGGGTTAGAGTTGCTCAGTTATCGAAGACAGAGAGCACCATCTCCTGTGCTATTCTTAGGAGTTCTTCTCAGAAATCTTCACCGTGACAGTCTTGACTTCAGTGTATTCATGGAGACCATATTCTCCCCTAGAGGGAAAAAGCAATCCAAAATTGCATTTGAGATATTGCTATCCATATACTACATAATCTATGTTTCAGTATGAATTTGGACCTGTTCATTAGGATAGGTAAAACACAAGGTAGGGGAATGGCTGGAAAGCAGTCCTGCTTCTGACTCATGCTAGTTATGTGACAGTGGGTAAGGAATAATATCTAAGTGCCTCAAGTCTCAAAGAATATAAATTAATGAGGTCCTGATCTGAATCAGTAGAAGATATCTCTACGTTGGGAATTACCCATATTCACAAAATCCCCATCTATGGACCTTCCACAAATCCTTAGGATTAATTAATCATTCTATCTTCTCAGAAACATCAAGAATATAAGCAATAATTATTTAGAGGCACTTTCTATACTAATGATTCATGCTCTCCTATCAAATCATATAAAAAGTTATGGCCTTTTGGGTGCCCAGCTACATGGTTTTAGAAATTGGAAGTTTCAACACTAATGTTCATATTATAGTTAAGTAATACAGGCATTACTTCATCAGACACAAGGCTGAGATTCTAGGAAACATTTCCAAAGTGAAGCTCAGGGGAATGTCTAGCTACATAAGTAAGTGGAAGGGAATGGAGGTTAAGGAGAGGAGTGAAGTAACAAGACAGTGCAGAGGACTATGGGAGGGGACAGGGATACAAATGCAGAGAGAAGACGGTTCAATTATGTGCAGTTTTAATGGGAAAAGGGGGCCTGCCTCCCTGCTTATCCTCTAAGAGCTCTGAGCCTGTTCTATATCTTAGAGCCCACATCCCATCTCCAAACTCCTGAAGAGGTGCAGGCTGGCAGCCAGTGAGTCAGGGAGTATGGGGATATTTATAACATGGGAAGAGTCAATATCCTTTTCTTTCCCAACTGGCATTTAGTGCAAAGTTCTAGCCATCCTTTCCTAGTTATTTCTCTAGGGGACTGAGATTCCAAAACACAAATGAATATGTTTATCTTGTTGGCTGGCATGAAACGAAAAGCCTTTTGCTTCTAAAACTTGGCTGTGTCGACACACATGCACACAAACATGTTCTGAAACCAAACAAGGTTTAAAATCACCTTATGACAGGTTCTGTTACATGCAAAAGAGCAGAAGACAAAAACCCAACTTTTTCTTTAGAACTGAATTCAGTTTTCCTCCCTGGCTCCCTCCAAAACACAATTAAACATATTTTATGTGGACACATCCATAACTTCCCACAAAGACCCTAGCATCGGTCTGAATCTACTCTCATTTAATGGCTCACCACTAACACTGAAAGACTTTGTACCCATTCTAAGAACTTATTTGCTATGTTTAGATTAGTGAAAGAATAGGGCTAAGTAATCCTTTGGACTTTCCTCCTCTCCTGTACTTTGCAATCTAGCCCAACTGATCTTCTCACTCTCCCTCAAACCCAACTCTCCACCTTCAGTCTTCTTAACTTTTCACTGGCTGTCTCATTTGCCTGGAATGCAATCACTCCTTACTTATGCTTCCTAGAGTCACTTTCTTCCCTTTAAGATGCAATTCATGTACCTTTTACATGGAACCCATTCTGATTCATCCAATAACTTCTTAGGTGTTCTAAACACACTTAATGTAAGACATTCTAAGTTGTTTTTTCCTTTTCTTTTTTTTTTTGAGGGGGGAATGTAGGGCAATTGGGGTTGAGTGTCTTGCCCAAGATCACACAGCTAGTAAGTGTTAAGTATCTGAGGCTAAATTTGAACTCAGGTCCTCCTGACTCCAGGGCTGGTGCTCTATTCACTGTGCCACCTAGCAGCCCCTTTTTTTCTTTTCTTAATAATGGGAGCTCATCTAATTACAACCCTGCTTGTATTTAGAGTCTTTTCATGCTATTCTTATACCTTTTTTGACGACAGCCTAGACAGTAGAACTAATACACATGGGTTGAAATAGAGTGGGATTTTTTTGTTTGTTTAAATAAAATAATGTGTGAATATTTGGGATCTTAAACCTCAACTGACCAACTGTCCTTTTTCAAGTTAGAAAGTCATGAAGCTATCCAGCTCTCTTCTGGTATTTTCCAAAAAATAATGTGCCAGTTAAACATCACAAACTTAGCTCCTGTGGGAATTTAGCCAACACTGGTGTATGTAGCTTGAGCCAAAAATCTCAAAAGAGACTTCTTTCTCTCTGAGTTCTTATGGAAGACCTTACTGAAAGTTACTTTTTAGTTAACATAAAGAGATTCCTGGGTTGGAATGCTTTGTACTTTTTATCTCTGTTATTTGATTTCATTGTGCCTTGTCATTGTGAATTAGCCAAATGGTGCAACTAATATTTCTGAAATGATTAGTCTATCATGTCCTAGTGTTTAGTGGCCTGGCCTTATTTACCATTTAATTTTCAGGATTTTGAGTCTTCTCATGTGTGATGAACTTAAAATCCCATCATTTCAGAACTGGAGGGGACCACAGAGTTTATCTAGTCCAATCCCTTCATTGTTAAGATATAGAAATGAACATTTACAGTAAAAGCTATACCACTCTGCTATTTTATGACTATTCAATTCACCCCAAGGTCCAATTTGGAGAGTATACAATACTCACAATCACCTCCAATAGACTGGCAATTAATTGACAATAACCCCCAAAAGAAGAACCAAGACTTGGGGTAGATAATGTAAGAGAGAAAGTGGGAGAAGGAAAAATAGGGAAACATTCAGAAGCAATTTTTTACAAATACATGTATTTCAAATGTCAGGAAAACTCTGCTTCTGATGGAGCATAGGTTTTGTGATAAGTTACATTGGCACAGTGAATGATCAAATCCTTCAGTGGATAATAACACACAGTAGGCACAATATTTGTAATAGAGACATGCAATTTCCAAAAACTATTGTCTTCTCTGTGCTTTGCTGAAATGGTACATCCAATGACAATTTCCTCAGAATGGTTTGGGGTTATTTGATGTAGGTGATTAAGGGTATTAATGTCTGAATTCCCAGATTGCATTTAGCAATGTGTGGACCAAAATAATGAATTACAATATACTCTAAGGCATAGTTTTAATTTTTGTTTTTGAAATCTAAGGGAGTGTTTTTCTTTTTACCCATGCATTTCTAACACCTAGCACCTGGTAATTGCTTCACAAATGCTTCTTCAATTGATCTGAATTAGAGTAGTATGCATTCACCAGGGATTTGACATGCACAAGTGAGTCCAATATATTTGGCTTTCATTAAGTCATTTTAAATGGAAATTAAATATTTACTTGGGAATTATATGGTCTAACTTTAATAATATATGAGACTCATATACTGCATAGATCAAGATACCAAAGTCCATAACAGTTATGTGACTTATATAAGGCCATATAGATTGGCAAAAGATCTTAAGTAGATCCTGTTTCCCCATTCAATATATTTTCCTTTACATCTCTATGCCTCTCTACTTTTATGGGCAAATAAACTTTATCTTAACTGTAGTTTTGGAAGTTAGTCTGTGCTATTTCTTAAGAGATATTAAGAACTAGTGAATAGAGTGTCAGAATTGAAATCAGGAAGTCCTGAGTTCAAATTCTGTCTTTAACACATAGTGACCAAAGTCTAGTCACATAGCTTCTTAGTTATAAAGGAAGAGCTAATCTGCGGCACAGAATGGTGTTTTTATTCCTGGAGTTCCATCCACTGATATGGGCCCAACCCTTCCCACATCTCCAAATATTACTCTTTATTTTACCCACTTTTAAAAGAGGATATATCTCTCATCCCAACAAGTCTGTAATCTCCACAAAAGACATGATATTTTTCATCCTAACTTAGTGTTGTTACTGAGTTAACCTTTGTAATTAAGATATTAAGGTTATAGACTTAAAATCTGATTCATGAAGCTATCAGGAAACTGGGGAAAAATCCATTTCAATATTCTGTTCCTAAAATAGGCAGCTACATGAAGCTTGATCACATATGATTTGCATGACATAACGTGCCAGTTTTTTTTTCACCATGACAATATTTTTGTATGGATAAAATTATTTCTGAGAAGTTAAAAACTGAATAAGTTTAGATCTAAGATTTCAAAATGATATAGTGAATGATTTCTTTTGAAAGTTGTCCAACATGGTTTCAGAAAGAAGTAAAAGGTATGTAACTGATGGTTCATCAAAAACTATTTTGATGATGGGGCGGCCAGGTAGCACAGAGAGTAAGAGCACCCGCTCCAGTGTTGGAATGACCTGGAGATCTAATCCCATGCTCAGACACTTAGCAACCACCCAGAAACACCTGGCCGTGTAACCTTGAGCAAGTTACTTAACCCCAATTGCTTAGGGGAGGCCAGGTGGCTCAGTGAGTAAGAGCACCCGCTCCAGTGTCGGGATGACCTGAATCAAATCCGGGCTCAGATACTCAACACCACATCCAGAAATAACTGGTCATGTAACCTTGAGCAAGTTACTTAACCCCAATTGCTTAAAAAAAACAAAACAAAACTATTTTGATGCAAGTTAGAACAGCAATACAGGGAATTTTCAAAAATCAAATTTCCTTTTGGATGGTTAGACCTTAAAGGTTCATTTACATGATTTGAAAATCTGAACTCAAATATAATCAAAGTTCTCCTACATAACCTGGGAACATGTTGCTATGAGAAGGTAACAGAGTCCCTATGTATTTTTTAAAAATGGCAAAATTAATACATTTTTATTATAGTGATGAGTTTGTAAAGAAAAATAACTTGTGTAATTTTTAAATGAATATAATTCCTTTGAAAGACTGGGCTCCTCTTGGGAATGCAAAGTTATAAGACAACTCCGAAAGACTCATGTTGGAAAGAGATACACACATCCAGAAAAAGAACTACAGAATCTGAATGCAGATTGAAGCAAACTGCCTGCTCTCTCTTTTGTGTTTTGTTTCATTCCTTCTTCATCGTTCACTCCATTGGTTATAATGCTTCTTTGCTACTTGACTAATGCTTAATGTGAAGGTATTTATAGAACCAGTATCAGATTGCATGCCTCCATGGGGGAGGAGAGGAAAGGGGAGAAAATTTGGAACTCCAGGGATTGTGGAACTGAATGTTGTAAACCAAAAGTAAATAAATAAATTTTTTTGTTGTTGTTTCTTTTCCTTTTTCTTTTTTGACTTTTTGAAGGGCAATTGGGGTTAAGTAACTTGCCCAAGGTTACACGGCTAGTTTTTGTTGCGTGTGTGTTAAATGTCTGAGGCCGGAACCGAACTCAGGTCCTCCTGACTCTGAGGCCGGCGCTTTACTCACTGTGCCACCTCGCTGCCCAGTAAATAAATAAATTAAAAAAAATGTGTATAGTTAAATTTTGACTCCTATCTTTTGTTTAGAAAAGATTCGTGTGTGTATGTGTATCTCTGTGTATGTATGTGTGCAAATGTAAGTATTTGCATATTCTTTTTTGTACTAATTTGTAGAACCCGAGATTCAATGAGCTATTTGGGCTAACAGGTTCCTAATAAAGAGGAAAGATGGCACTTAATAAAATAGAGATTCTAAATTTATTCCTGAGCACACAGGAAACATCAACTAATACCATGAAGACAAATCTTAAATAACACATATAGATATGCCACATAAAATGCCAAAAGGTCTTACTTACAATTCTCTCCCATTTCCAGACATCTTGAATCCACCAAAAGGAGACTGAGGAGAAAGCATATTATAGCAATTCACCCTGCAAAGACAAAGAGTTTTTACACTAACATTTTAATTCAATTCAATCAGCAATTATTTAGTACCTACTATGTACGAGCTTAATTTGATTTGATTTTTTTGGAAGGGAAGGGAGGAAAGGAAAGGAAAGTGAATAGGCATTTATTAAAGACTTACTATGTGTCAGGCATTGTGTGCTAAGTGCTTAACAAATATTATCTCCTTTGATTTTTGGATCAGATCTGTAATTTCATTGGGATACAGAACTCCCAGTGGAAAAAAAACAAGTTTCTCTGCCATAGCAGATCTACATTTGTTCTGCAACTTACAGTCCTAAAATGCTCCAGGATGTTAAGTGACTAAACGACTTGTCCAGAATTATGGCCACTATGAGGCAGAGGCAGGCCTTGAACCAAGGTCTTCAAGATTTTGAGCATCTCTTTATTTTCTAAGACAAACTACCTCTCTACAAGGTTCATGGTAGGCAATTAATGCAAGATTTTCTAGGTTTAGATGAACTAAAAAGATGAAAGCATTTAACTCTTCAGTTACTAACTCTAAAGTAAATTATATGCTACAACAGCATTGTCATCTGACCAATGAAGGTATTCCCTCTACTAGAAGAGAACATACCCCATGCCATCATTTCACAGCCTGTGTGACTCTCAAGAAGCCAGAAGTACTTATATTTTTATTACATTTTAAAGGATAACATCACAAAAGAGTCCTTACCATTTATAAGCCATGCCATGAAAACTTAAACAATATTTACTGATGTTATTAATATAGCAAGTAAATGAGGTAGTTACCCATACTTAATATTTCATACCTCTCACATGAGTATGTGGACACCTACTTATTCTCTTGACTATCTCACTCACTTTAACTTGCTCTCTTACTAAAGGGTCTAGGTCAGGGGTGGAGAACCTGGGATTTATTCTGGGAAGTTTGGATTCAGTCAAAGGGCTGTACTTGAGAACCTAGAGGGCCACATGTGGCTTTGAGACCACAGGTTCTGTACTCCTGGTCTAGGTTCTCACCAAAAGGGACTGTCAAATGTGGGTATATTAAAGTTTTTGCACCCACTGACACATTTTCATTTGAATAAACCAGTCACTTGTAATGATGACTTTTAAGTTTTAAATAAAACCATTTACTTAAAATAAGGTAAAAGGAATAACAATGATGCCAGAGGGACTAATATATTAAAGCAAATGCATAAGAAACATTACAATCTACAAATAATAATAAATAGCATTTATATTACACTATGTGCCAGGTACTGTCCTAAGCACTTTATAATTATATCATTTGATCAATTTGTTCATAATAATCCTGGGGGGTAAGTAAACTGAGGTAAATAGAGTTTAAGTCACACAGGGTCACATAGCTAGTAAATATATGAAGCTACATTTGAACTCAGGTCTTTCTGACTCTAGGCTCAGTACTCTATCCACTGAACAACCTAGATCAATATCCCATTAAAACATTGTCTCTTTTGAGGGTAGAATGGGCACATACTTAAAAAAAAAATACCATCAAGACCATGTATGACTTAGGAAAATCCATGTTCTTTAGGTAACTCATAATTCTAGGCCTATAGATTTTAGTGTTCTCTTTCTTTCTCAGGAAAGTTCCTAGAACATAATTTGTATGTTTAATTCTAGAATTTAGCATGGTTCTTTGCACAAAATAACTG
This sequence comes from Petaurus breviceps papuanus, assembly GCF_028583685.1. Taxonomy (NCBI): domain Eukaryota; kingdom Metazoa; phylum Chordata; class Mammalia; order Diprotodontia; family Petauridae; genus Petaurus; species Petaurus breviceps. The sequence continues at coordinate 86,827 of NW_027185764.1, forward strand.
CTTAACAGAAACCCATTTCCATGCCTTGCCTTGCAATCTTTAGTGAGGGCCCATGGCATGAAAGACTTGGCTGGAAAAAAGCCAAAAATAGCTAGTTGGTTCAAGGAACCATATACAAAAAAGGCTATGCATGGCACCTTAAATTTTTGGTATTATTAACTTATTTAATCAGGGACTCAAGAGATGGGGATAGCTGATATTCATGTCACATTGCTTCATATGGAAGGCATACAACAGGCCCTGTTATCATGGATGTGCTTGATCATTTTAAGTTTGTCATCACAATAAGCACAAGAGGGGAAAAGTGTTCAATTCTATATTTGTGCACAATGTTTAAGAGTCAAGTTACTTTAGTCCAGAAACAAATGTTCAGTTGTAGGAAATGTAAATGTGTTCAAAATGAAGATGTTGATGAATTTTTTCTTAAGGACCCCTTTCTAAATATAGGAAACATATCAATCTTTGCCAGAGTAATTATCCAAGAGACATTTGATAATGGAATCATGGATTTTAGCACTTTTAGGGATCCTGGATTTCATCTAGTACAACCCCTTATTTTATAGACTAGGCAATTATAGCTCAGAAAACAAGCAGAGAAAGTCTCCATCCCAGTAGCCTACCTAGTTTGAAAGAGGAAAAAAATACTGTTTTCCAAATGTCCAAGTTTTTTTTCTTACTGTGATTTGAGACGTGATAGAATTTCCTAAAAGGTGACATCAACAAGGTTTGACTTACCAGACTGTTCCAGCTTGAAGGGCAGAGGAAACTGTGATGGCTTTATCAAGGTCTCTGGTGAAAATGCCCGCTGCTAAGCCATAGTGGGTATTGTTGGCCCTCTTGATTACTTCATCAAGAGTTTTAAATTTCATGATTTGTTGGACTGGTCCAAAAATCTGCCCCATAGAAAGAAGGAAAGAAACAGGTGGAAAAAATGAAAAAGAGGAAAAGTAGATGAAGTGAGAAACCACACAAATATGAATCAAATCAAGTTGGCCGCTTTTTCTTGTTGTTGTGTAGACAGTTTGTTTTGGTTTGTTCATTCAAAGTTTGGGGTATGACTTGAAGCTTGGCAAGTTTTTAGGAATGGATGTTTTCCGACAATGACATATGAAATCACTTTGGAGTAAACTGGCCCCCATACTCATGTGTCAGAATTCTGTCTATGGCAAGTAATTTGTATCAGTGCTTCAAGATCAGAGACTGGTTTTAGATTTCTCTTTGTATTCCTAGTGACTAGGATAGTACCTTGCACATAGCAGGCATCTGATCAATGCTTGATGAACAAATGTCTTAATAGAAAAGAGGTCAGGAGGCCCCACAGAACAGTGGAGAGAATGCCAGAATCAGAATCGAGGGACATGGGCTCTCACGTTGGCTCTGCTTCTTACTACTTATTTCACATTGCTCAAATCACTTTGCCTTTTTTCAGTCTCAGTTTACTTATCTGTAAAATGAGGGGGATTAGAATAGACAGCTTTCAAAGCCTCTTCAAGTTTTGAATGTATGACTCTATATTTAAAACTAACTGCATTTATATCAGAAGACAAATTATTTCAGGTGAGGATTTTTTTTTCTTTTTGGAGGGGGGAAGGCAGGGCAGTTGGGGTTAAGTGACTTGCCCAAGGTCACACAGCTAGTAAATGTTAAGTATCTGAAGTCAGATTTGAGCTCAGGTCCTCCTGACACCAGGGCCAGTGCTCTATTCACTGTACCACCTAGCTGCCCCCACATGAGGATTTTTTAAACTTCTCATTCCTACTTCTAATTTTTGAAAAAAAAAATTGCATAAATATCCCAAGTGTCTTTGTGTGATTTTAAGCTGCTTTCAAAATTTAAAACTGTACCAAGATTTGGGAGACAACAGACAGCAAGAACAAGCATTAGAAAATAACACTGGAGGGGCGGCCAAGTAGCACAGTGAGTAAGAGCACAGGCTCCAGTGTCAGGATGACCTGGAGATCGAATCTCGGGCTCAGACACTTAGCACCCACCCAGAAACACCTGGCCGTGTAACCTCGAGCAAGTTACTTAACCCCGATTGCTTAAAAAAAAAAAAGAGAAAGAAACACTGGCCTTCTGGAAGAAGATATTAATTTTCATCAGCATGTGAAGTAATTTAACTATAAATATTCCATCAGACTGAGCATGTTTTATGACCTGGTCTCTAGCCTATAACAAAACCTGTAGCAAGGAGTCACTTGATTAGTTTTGAACTAGGTTGGAGGAAAGCATTTTAATAAAACCAAGGAGTGATTTGATTGTTCAGAACTCAGCTCCACTCTTCCATCTCCTGTGGTCTATGAGTGAATGCATGACCCAATCAGAAGGAATCATATCTTTTGTTTATGAGTAGAATGATCCTGGGCAAATCACATCATCTCTCTGGGTTTCCATTCTTTTCACCCTAAAGTTATGAAGTGTCCCTAGATGATTTTTAAGGTAGTTTCTAGCTCTAAATCCTAATAGTACAATCATCCTACCCTAGCATGGGTATCCCTCTGTTTCCTACTTGTGGTTTCAGAGTTAGGGAAGGAGTTCACAAACCATGGACTTAGAATGGTTTTTAAAAAATACAGATATTACACATCAAGATATAGGTGCGAACGTAATCAACAAATGCTCATAATCTAAAAATGCTTGAGGATTTCCAAATGTTTGCAGAAATCACTCTAGGCTGCTTCTGAAGAAGTAAAAAGTCATTTGTTCTAGCAATGAACAGAATAAATATTTAAGTATTTGTAATCAGCTCCAGGTTTTGGGTTTTCCTTGACCCTTTTCTTCCAGGCATCCTATAACAATTCTGAAGCACTGTCTTGTATATTTCCCCTTTCTGCTTTGCTAGAGTCAAGCAATGGGAACATATAGTACAGAAAGAAGTGGATTGAGACAGGGAAACTATTAAAATATTTGTGCAATTTGTGTAATGCCTTTAATTATGGTTGGTACTTATTTTCCATAACCTGACTTGCTGAAGCTTGAGTGTATGTTTCCATTTACCTCCTCCAGTTTATTATGAAAGGAGCTGGACAGCATGAACTTAATTCCCCCTTCTTTCCTGGGCTAACTCTAGTGAACGGACTTACTTGTGCCACATGTTGTCTACTTGCTGTGAAACCTATCCCCGTGCCATTGTCTGAAATGCCTTATGCCTGGATGTCCTGGGAAAATAGTTTACTCTTATAGTGGGCATTCTCACCAAATCCCACTATGGCTAAGAAGAATTTGTTGTATGAATACCTTGATTCTTGGTAATTGTGAAATCTGTCTAGGGCAAGGGTGTGTCTCAGGCAAGAAAGAGTCACAAGGATTTTGAAGACTTTTCACTGTTGCTGGTTTCCTTGCTCTAGTCTTAACTCCTTGGCCTCTAAAGGACCACTTCACATGGTTTTCTCATCACCTTCAACCCACTGAAAATATGGACTCCAACCCTGGGTGCCAGGGCTTTGAGAGATGAAGTCTTATTTTCCTAGAGCTTAGGTCTCCATGACATTCCCCAGTTGTCTCCTTACCACAACACTATTTTATGATCATCTCTACTCAACTGGAAATTTGGACTCAACTCTTGGTTACACTGACTGTGAGAAGTGAGATTTTGACCTAACTTACTGAAGCCTAGGCCTTCATGCCACTTCCTGTCTCCTGGCCATGACCCCAAATAACTATTGCAGCCCCCCACAGAAGCACACTCTTAACATCCCTTAATACACAGTCCTTTCTCACTAGAATGTAAATTTCTTGAGTGCAAGGACAGCGCTGTTTGCATTTCTGTCCTCAGTATTTAACTCAGTGCCTGGTGCTTAGTAAATGTTTAATAAAAACATTTATTGTCCTTGCTCTCTGTCCTCCTAATCAGAACTTTGTTGTCTCAAGCATACATGGATGGGCTGATTGTGGAGATGTCTCCACTTCTTCAGTCTCCAGCATACCCCTAAAGGAAATTAATTAGTATTAGCTACTCTACTCTAGGGCTGAGGAGCAATAGTGCTAGTATATTATCTTTTAATGAGATTCTTGGGTTCAAATATGGTGGCTTTTTTTTTCTCTGCCATACATAAAGATATTAAGAACAGGAGAGGAGTCAGAGTAGTTCGGTGGAAATAGCATTCACTGGCTCTGGAGTCAAAAGATATGGGTTCAAACCTCCACCTACTGCTGGCTATTTGTGTGATCTTGGGCAAGTCATTTGCCCTCTCAAGTCTCAGATTCTTTTTCATCTAGAAACTAATGGGGTACGCAAATGTCTTCTGGGGTCTCTTCCAACTCTAGGTTTATGTGCTTATGACCCTAAGAGTATGATCTAAAAATTAAGAGAATGAAAAAAATAAGTCTGTGGGAAAGGGGAGAAGCAAATGGGGTGTTCATGGCCTAAAAAAAGAGAACACTAGGGACTAACTCCAAGGATATGTAACTATGTTCTGAGAGGAATGATCACTAGTAACCAATGATTTGGGGAGATTCAGAGTTGTTTTTTTCTAACGTCCTTATTTCAAGGTTCAGTCTCTGAAGACACTGCTTATAATGACATTGAATTAACTTTCTCCTCCATCTTGTTCAGAACCCACCCAACCTTACAAGGAATTTAATGGAAGGTAGAGAAAACCATTGCGCTCTACACAGGTATGGAAGGGGGTAACTTCTTTGATTAGATTTCCCTAGGATAGCCAATTTAGAAGTAAATAACATAATCAAAGTAACATTCCGGGCGCCCCCCCCCTTCATTAGAATAAATCTAACTCTCATTCTAATACTCATTCTCTCTCACAAATTGTTAACCACCTGTCATTGTAATATTCATTCTCTCTCACTAATTATAAGCCAATCAGAACTGATTGCCACTCTCAGGACTACCAGCTCTTCCAAGGGCATATAAACTGTGAGCCTATTGACACACTTTGTCTTGGGCATTTGAGAGTATCACTGATCCCCTTTAGCTGGTAATATGTTAGTATTATTAATAAAACGACTAATTACCCACAAATTATCTCTCTACAACTTTTTAAATGTCACAGTACTCTAGGTTGCTGTTGAATAGAAGTGAAGACTTCTTCATAGTCAAGGTGATGACTATGAGGTCATTAGTAGATTATATGAAGTCTTTCTCCCTCCAGATATTGTTACAATAAACAATTTGTTCTGGATAGCTTAGTCTACAAGATAACTTGGGTATAATATAGTTTGAAACTGCCATATGATATTTAGTAATTCTTGGCAGATGGTTGGGGTATGCTCAATGTTCCTTAGCCTAGATGGCAACAGTTATATTTCTATCAATAGATAAGACACACCAGTTAAGGTAAAATAGAGGGGGAGATTAGATTCTATTGGGAAAGTTATTCAACCAATTGTGTTTTGAAAATAGATATTTTGTTACAAGTGTGTAGACAAAAAAGAAAGTAACTGAAGGAATCCAGTGGAACCAATCCTTTACCTCTTCTTTGGCGATGCGCATGTCATCAGTAACATTGGAGAAAACTGTGGGTTGGATGAAGTAACCTTTGTTTCCCCATGGTCCTCCTCCACATTCCAGTTTGGCTCCTTCCTTCTTCCCACTCTCAATGAGGTCAAGTATTTTACTGTGCTGTTCTTTATCAATCTACATGAAAATATGAGGGGCAGGGGAGGGAAGGATAAATTAGAAAAAGAAAATTAGAAAGAAAAAATTAACTTAGAGTGACAATGATTCTTTGAACTTCTGAGTAAGAAAAAAAGAAAATGGTTAAATGTTGCAAATGCCATATCTAAATGGCTTCTGTAGCCTGAAAGTTAACTGGTTTTTTAAACTCTTATATTTATAAACCTTAAAGTTTTCGATCAATGTAAATTAAAATTATTTTTATTACTAAAAATGTGTTGAAGAATCTTATGGCTAGCTAATTTAAATGAATCTTTGACATGTGGCTAAAATAAAGAGAAAAAGAAACCCCTCTTGAAACATCTTTACATGACTGGTCTTCAACTACTTTAGAATGTGTTCATAATAAATTTAATTAATTCTAAACCATCTTGTACTAAGAACTTTGGGGAAATTAAATAACATAACTTTACCCAATTATAATTCAACCAAAATCCCTTTTAATATGCTTTTTAAAATTAAGGGAGAAAATCCAATTAATCTTGGTTTACTTTTATTTGATTAAAAAAAAAAGGTCACCTATAACTGGGCCTACTATTTGGAAGGATGTTTGTTCCCAATGCATTTACACTTTCCCCTGAAGCTTATGGCAAAACTCATCAAGAGAAATTTAAAATGGGAGCTTAGACTTGGAGGCTAGTGTTTCCAGGACGATTACTTGGTAATGGCCAACACAACACAAACACGATTATTGCCTATTAGAACTCTCTCATGCTAACTATCTCTTGACAGTATTTTGTGCCATTGAGGTTATCCTAAGTAAAAAGAATTTAGTAAATATTCAGTTTCCTTGTTAAATATTTCAACATTTATTATTATAAAGAAAAAAAAACAAAATTATCAAAGCAAAAGAGTGGTTTTAAAAGTTCCCAATCATTCATATACATGTTTTGGGAATAAGGCTGACAAAATAAAAGAAAGTATGGTAGGGCCAAGGGGTGAGTAACCTGCAACCTCAAGGCCACATGATTTCTCTGAAGTTTGGATTCTGTCAAAGGGCCTCACTTGAGGACTTAGAGGGTCACATGTGGCCTTGAGGCTGCAGGTTCTTCACCTCTGGCTTCAGGAGAAAACAGCACTGGATTTGGAATCAGAAGACTCAGGGTAAATTCTAGCTCTACCAATTTGACTATATGACTGTAGACTATATGACTCAACCTTGATGAGTCTGTTTCCTCATCTTTAAAATGAGATACTTAATCCCAATTGCCTTGCCTTCCCCCCCTCAGAAAACAAACAAAAACAAACAGAAAAATGCTTTTTAATTCCAAAGTATCCCATAAATGAGATATTGTTAGCTTTCAAGAGGGCCACCCTATGCAATCAATTAATCTATCAACAAGCGCTTATTATGTGTCACTAAGAGGCCATATGGCATCATAGCTTACTTTAAGGTTATGAAGCCCTGCCATGGCTCAGTAAATCACTTAAAATATCAGTGCTCTAGGTGACTTTCTAAGATTAAGCTACAGAAAAAGTGCTGACCTGCATTAATAAGAGGGATTTTCCTCACCAGGGAGTTCTCCAGTGCCATCATAGAAACTGATCCCTGCAAGCTGCATGTTGACTTAGAAAACTACAAATGAACATTATCCATATTGTATTGTGTGTTTTTTTTTATTTTGTTCATCTGGTTGTGGTCATGCTTGGGAGTTTTGCAGGTTGCTTGTGGTCTGCTGGCTAGGAGTTTGACACCTCAGCTTTATCCCAAAGAGACCCCAGGTTCAGTCCCTATGACCTCTCTTCTATGCACTAAGCTCTACGTTACAAATTAAAACAGTCCTTCTCTATTTTTTTCATTGCCCCTTAATAAGAAACACTTAGATGTTCGCTTTTTTTGTGAATCTTACTATATAAACAGGCTTTCAGTATGTAGCTCACATCACCCTATTAGGGTACAAGAGTTAAAGATCACATGGTGACCTTCCCAAAGCAGGACACTTATGGATCAGTTCCCATTTACTTTTGTCTGACTCTGCCTCCATAAGAATTCACATACCTGTGGGTCTGGAAAGAGTTTTCCCACTCTCTTGGGACAACTACACTATAATGATGTATATATATTAACACTGTGAGTTCAGCTATCCTCAAGTTTCGCATTTCCAATTTACCACAGTATAATCCATGAGTAAGACAATATAATCATAGATTGAGAACTCAATAAAACCTGAGATTCCATGTAGGGCTCAGAGTTAGCCATCCACCAACTGTGTGACTCTAGGCAGGTAACTTAAGCTTTATGGGCCTCAGGTTCTTTATCTGGGGTCGTGCTCACGAATTTTAAGATCTTTTCCAATTCCAAATCCATGATTTTATGACAAATATAATTCTGAGCCTATGTGCTGATTTTGTAAATGAGATAACTGAGGCCCAGAGTTTAGATGGCAGATCCAAGCTCATGCAGGTACCAAGGGGCAGAAATGAGAATCAGATCCTTTTTCTAAAGTGATACCACCTTTTTCTTCCTCCATTCCTTAGACTGGCTCTCCTTCACAATTTCTTGCATTGGTATCATCATTCTTTTAAGCTTCCAGGCTGGAAAAATTTGTGACATCTTTGACGGTTCCTTCTTTTCTCCCTACATATTCCATCTTGTTCCATGTTATTATCTTCTAAAATGTCTTTTCCTCCCTATGATCCTTCTGACTTCAGACTTTTTCTTCTCCAACAAATCTTCCATATAAGAAACTTGCAAACCTAGTTTTCATAAAATATAATTTTATGAAATCTTTAAAGCCTATGTCATCCAACTGAAACTCTTTGTCCTGACTTACAAATCCATTCCTAATCAGATCTTGATCTATTTACAGGACTTTTTCTTATATTTGCATGACTACTTTTCACCACTTCCCATATGTACACCCCCTACTCCTCTAAGCCTAGTGTCTTTACTGACCCTTAAGGACAATAATCCATTTGCCACCTTTTTGTTAACATCCATACTATTCCTCTCGCCTGAAATAGTTTCTTGTGCATCTGTGTCTATCCAAATTGAAAGGCTAAGTTCAAATAGTCTAAGAATATTTGAATAGAGCTATCATGGCCCACAGGTAGCTAGGCGATAGAGTAGATACAGCGCTGCTCCTGAAGTCAGAAAGACTGAATTCAAATTCGCAAATTCAAATCTGGCCTAAGTGTGTGACTTTAGGGAAATCACTTAATCCCATTTGCTTCAGTTCCTCATCTGTAAAAATGAGCTGGGGAAGGAAATGGCAAACCACTCCAGCAACCCTGCCAAGAAAACCCTAAATGGAGTCACCAAGAGTTAGATATGCCTGAAAATCACAGCCCACATCAATCCCTCTCTTTTCTGAACTAGACCAAAAGTTCCATTTATTTCTTGAGGACAGGAAAAAGAGAACACCGGATTTGGAGTCAGAAGATGAGTTTAAATCTCATCTCTGCCACTTAATACTTGTGTGACCTTGGGTAAGGTACTCAGGTTTCTAAAAAGTAGAATGAGGGAGGGGTCAGACTTAGCACAGTATCTGGCATATGGGAGGTAATATATAAATATTCAATCCCTTGTCTTCTTCTATGTGTCTTTTATATTTCATATTGCCTCGCATAATACTGCATCCTTAGACATTTCCAATAAAATGCTTGTTTGACTTCAGATGAAAATGGAAGAGAGTTCTGGGGGCAGGATTTGGAGGTCTCATTTTTGTGGGAACAGATTCTTATCCATACTCCCTTGGGGTTTGCTTATTAACCTGTGCACATCAGCTCACAGTTATCAGTACAATTTGATCTTACTGGAGTCACGAACTTAGCTGAGATTTTTCATATGATAGGAGCACAAGGACCTAACAAAAAAGCCTAGATGACTTCCCAGATTAAGCCCCTGTCACCAGGATGTGGTATTTGTTTAATGTATGATATCATCTGTTAATTATGCTGCTTTGATCTTTGGGATGCTTTATCCCTTCTGCAATCTTATTTCCTGCTCATAATACTTTACACTGGCTACTTATAAGCTTTACTTACTATACCAATTAGAAGCTGGGGGAGGAAGGAGGGCACAGTGGTCAGAACAAGATACAATTTTAACACAGAAGTATAAACCTATTTGCTGTGATAAATAAGAATGCTTAGGTCATACCCATACTAAATGGGGTGGTAAATAGAGCCAACCAATGAGAGTGACTGTAGGGTAAAAATAATCAATTAGTATTTAGGGGGCCCTTATGTGCTCAGTATTAGGGATATAACTCCCCAATAACAAGACACAGATGGGAGAAATTAGACATAATGAACAGAGAGCAGGCACCAGCACTAAGGATAGCAGGAAAGGCTTCTTGTAGAGAAGTCTGGAGGTAGAAATGAGGAGGGAGAGTATTCCAGGCATGGGGAACAGCCAGATGAAACATCCCATTTGAGGAATAGCAAAAGAAAGGCTAGAGTTACAGGAATGCAGATAATGTGGGAGGGGAGTAACATGCAAAAAGACTGGAAAAGTTGAAAGTGTCCAGGTTGTGAATGGCCTTGAATGCCAAATGTAGGATTTTATATTTGATCCTGGAAGCAGTAGGGCACCATTGCGGCTTATTGAATACAGGGGTAATGGTGGTGGCGGTGATATGATCAAATCTGAATATTAGAAAGATTATTTTTTGAGATGAGCAGAGGATGGACAGGAGTCAGGAGAGACTTGAGGCAGGGAGGAAAGCCAACAGGGGATTGCAGTAGTCCAGGCATGAGGTAATGAGGGCCTGTACCAGGGTGGCAGCAGTGTTGGAGAAGAGAAGGGAGTATATAGGAGAGATGTTAGAAGGTAAAATTAACAGGATTTAACAATAAATTGAATATGGGAGATGAGAGTGAGAGGTTGAGGATGATGCCTAGATTGTGAGTCTGGGTCACCAAGAGGATTGTGGTGCCCTAGAGAGTAACAGAAAAATTTCGAAAAGGAACAAATGGTGGGGCGTGTAAGAAAATTAATTCAGTTTTGGACTTGATGAGTTTAAGATGTCTAAGGAACATCCAGTTTGAGAAGTATAACATTTAGCTGGAGATGTGAGCCTGGTGGTTAGGAGGGACGTTAGGGGTGGATAAGTAGAACTGAGAATCAGAAGCATGGAGAAAATAAATCAATCCAAATGGGCTGCTGAGATCTCCATGTGAAGTCATATAGAGGAGAAGGTGTGCAAATGCATGCCTCAGTACACACTCTGAGAGAATGAGAGAAATAATAACAATAATAGTATTTCATTAAAGTCTGCCTAGGACTCATTGTGGTTTTTTTTTCAGTTGATCTCGTGTAAGTAGGTGTTATTATGATTCCCATTTTACAGATGAGGAAACAGGCTGAGAGCCTTGCCTGTGGTCACATGGTATCTGAGGGGAGATTTCAAATCAGGGCTTCCTGACCGCAGTCCAGAGCTCTTAACCACTTTGTCATCTACCTAGAGAATGTTGTTGAGGAAGGACAGAGGATTACAGAAAGTACAGCTTTCATTTTGTAAGAGAAATGAATGCAGGAGGCAAAAATTATGTGAAGGGTAAGAAGTAATGGTTAATTCACCCAGTGGGTTTGGAGTTTTGTGTTGTTTTTTAACAAAAATGTTCTCATTCTTAATTCCAATTTTTTTCCCTTGATTAGTTTCAGTCGTTAGGCTTAAACAACGTGGGAAGAAGTTTTGTTTCCTGCCCCAAATTGGGAAATCCTGGCTGTGCACCTCTTTCCAATCTGTCCCAGTCTTGCCCAGGAAAACAAGCAAGGCCAACATCATTCTCATTTCATTCTGGATCCAGAGAAAGGAAATAGAGACAAACTCCCTTCTCTCTATTGATCTGTTTCCTATCATGTGCATTCTTTCATTTACCAACCTGAGGGCCTTGCTGTATTCCTGGTTTCAGAGGATCCCCCAGTGTGTATTTCTTGGCCCGCTCTACGCTCCTCTGAACAAACTCATTGTAAATGGGCTCTTCCACAAAAAGTCTTGATGCAGCCGTGCAGCACTGGCCTTGGTGAAAGAATACACCCTGATGTGCAAATTCTACCGCATTATCCACTGTAAAGGAAACATCACCAGGTTAGTCAAAATAAACATTTCCAAATGATTTTTTTTTTTTTGCCAAGAGAAAAAGAAGTCATCTTTTAACTCTTAAAATAAATAGTAGATAGTCCCTTTGGACTTCATTGTCCCTGAATATTTGTTTTGGAGACTGCATTAAAACTGGATGGTGGAGGGAAACTTGAAATGACTGTACAAGTCTCCAATGTTAGGAAGCATCAAAATGTCACTTTGAAAAGACTCCGGTAATTGCTCTCTGGCAACAGTAAAAGGGACAACTGGAGTGGAATCTAAAGTTTCCTTTTTCACTTGCAATCTTTTTGATCTTGATCCCCAGAAAGGAACTTACACAATGCTTCAAAAAGTAGGTCCACATTGTGCCCAAAGGGCTACAAAGTTCTGCATACCTTTTGACCAAGCAATACCACCAGTAGGTCTGTATCAAACAGAGATTTTTAAAAAGTGGGGAATGGGGAAGTGCCTATTTGTACAAGGAAATTTATACTAGCTCTTTTGTGGTGGCAAAGAATTGGAAATTGAAGGGTTATCCATCAACTGGGGAACGGCTGAACAAGTTGTGGTATATGATTGTAATGGAAAATAATTGTGCTATAAAAAATGATAAGCAAGACACTTTTAGGAAAACCTGGAAAGACTTAACACGAATTGATATAGAGTGAAGTGAGCAAAACAGAAGAACAGTGTACATAGTAACAGCAATATTATAGGACGAATTGTAAATGACTCCACTATTCTCAGCAATACAACAACTCAAGACAATCCCAAAGGACTCATAATGAAAAAATGCTTCCTGACTCCAGAGAAAGAACTGGTCTGAACACGGGCCAAAACATACTATTTTCTTTTTTCCTTTTCCCTTTCTTTCTGTTTCTTTCCTTCTCTCTCTCTCTCTCTCTCTCTCTCTCTCTCTCTCTCTCTCTCTCTCTCTCTCTCTCTCTCTCTCTCTCCCTCCCTCTCTCCCTCTTCTCTCTCTCTCTCCTCTTAGAGTTTTCTTTCACAAATGACTTAATGTGGAATTTTTCTTTCACAAAATGACTAATATGGAAATGTTTTACATGATTGCACATGTATAAACTATACCAAATTGCTTACTGTCTCAGGAAGGAGAGGATATGAAAGGATTTGGAACTCAAAATTAAAAAAAAAGAACAGAATATAACAATTGTTTTTACATGTAATTGGGGAAAAATATTATTTTAAAAAGTGGGTCCACACTCTTAAAAAACCCACCTTCTCATGAATTGTTGAGATAATTGTATACAGATTAAAAAGTTGCATTTATCTTCATTCTATACTAGAAGACGTTAGAGTCTTTCTTAATGTATTATTTTCCTGGAAGCTTAGCTTTGTAGTTATGTCTATTTTTTTAACCTTTGCATATTGCCAAGATCCACTTTTTCCTGGCTCAAAAGATGCTGCTTTCTAGAGAGTGTTCAGTTTTGACAACTTTGATAACTGAAAGAACACTAAATGGCATTGTGGAAAGGGTCCTAAGCTTAAAGTCAAGAATACCTTAGTTCAAATCTAGCTTCCGATGTCTATTTGCCGTGTGACCTTGGGCATGCCACTTAAGCTCAGATTGATTCCTCAAGGGTGAAATGGAGATAAATCATATCACCTACCTCCCAAGGTTGTTATGACAATCAAATAAGATATTTGTAAATCACTTTTCAAACCTTAAAGTGTTAAATACATTCCGGTTGTTGTTATTATTACTGTTTGTTGTTATGGTCGTCTCCATCATCATCATTACCCTTTTAACACAGCCTACATGTGCCATTTTCTTTAACTTGGGTGGAATTTTCTCTCTTTCTTAAAGTTCCTCCAAATTAATTTTGGGGAAAAAGACTTTTAAAAAGTATCTCTCAGGCGGTACAGAGAATACAATAGGGCAGTGTCATCTAAAGAGTTATACAGGTAAAACATCAGGAAGCAGATGATATAGTTCTTTTTTTCTTTAAGCAATTGGGGTTAAGTAACTTGCTCAAGGTTACATGGCCAGTTATTTTGTGTGGGTGCCAAGCATCTGAGGCCGGAACTGATCCCGGGTCTCCCGATGCTGGGGCCAGCGCTCTTACTCACTGCACCACCTGGCTGCCCCAGATGATATAGTTCTACAAGTGAAAGGGCCATGTGTCCTTTACATGTGAACTTAGAGTCTTCCTGCTGGTTTTATAAGGTTTATAAGACCTTTGGTTTGGATCTGTTGATTATCTTCCACAAATAAAAAATGTGGAATTTTTGTTGTTTTTATTCTTACAGAGACACAAGTAGAATGTAAGTCCCTTGAATGGATAAAATGTTTATGTTTTTTGTCTTTTGTATCCTTCGGACCAAAGCACTCTGTACATAGAATGGATCAAGGAGTAGAAAATTTTATTGTCTTGGAAAAAGAAAACCCTTCACCCCAGTGAACTAGCTAGAAATAATTTAGCTAGAATACTGGTCAAAGACTGCCCAGAGACATGGCTAAAGTAAAAGAAATATCAAAATATTGATTGTACTAACTGTCAGCATCAGCAAATACAATGCAAGGGCTCTTTCCTCCCAGCTCCAGTGAAACCCTCTTCAGGTTGCTCTTCCCAGCAGCCTCCTTAATCAGCTTGCCAACCTGAAAGAGAACACACAGAAGAAGTCGGTTCCCGATAGGGAGAATTAGTTGGTTCTCCTTCATGGCTCTTGGATTTCTAAGTCCTGGATATCTCGTGATGTTTCCTCACTTAAATGGCTTGTTCTTTTGTATTTACTCAGATGGTAAACTAGACTAAATGTCTTCAACTTTCCCAATTTGAAAATTGTATAATTTCATCATCTCTTTTATTCTTTGGGCTCACAACCACATAACACATAGTAGGGTGTAAAATGGAAGGAAGTAATTGGAGATGCCTTTTTTTTAAGCAATTGGGGTTAAGTAATTTGCCCAAGGTTATACAGCCAGTTATTTTGTGTGGGTGTTAAGTATTTGAGGCTGGAACCAATCCCGGGTCCTTCTGACTCTGGGGCTGGCTTTCTTGCTCACTGTGCCACCTACACACCCTTTGGAGATGCCTTTTGCTTGCCTCCAAGTTTGTCTGTATTTTATCTTGTTGTACAACATCATTAACAAGTAGTTTCTATTACAATGGTTAATATTTAGCAAGTTGTTTTCCAAATTCAAATTTGGTGTAAAAATACAGAAAGCTCATAAATGCCAATTGATGCTGCAAAAGAGTATTTAAGCAACACATTTTTATTTTAATTCAACTAACAGGAAAAAATGAATGTATGTTAACGAAGTCCTCGTTTTTATTTTCTATAGTAATTGTCCAGCAATATTGGAAACCTAAAGTGTATGTTGCCCACATTATGTCATACAGCTGAATGAGTAGCCTGTCAAATAAGTCTGACCACACTTATAACTACAACAATCACTGTAGATGGGCAATAAATTAAGCCTAGAATTGCACTGAAGGAGATCAGGCTGGATTGCTTTTGGAAAACTGCATAGTGCTTTGAGCAATCTCAATTATTTTGCTCCTAGAAAAGTCTCTCTATGTATCATCAACATTTTCAAAAGGATTTATAATTCCAAATAGTCCCAAGAACAACTGAAAGCCATGAGGCGCATATATATAAGCTACAGAACATCACCAACAGTGATTATCCTGGAGGTATGAAAGAAAAAACTGAGGTCACATGTGATCAGAAAATGAGGTGATCAGGCTAATAAATCAAAGTCCTTCAGTGCTTTGTCAGATCGCCTGCGGTAAAAATGGACAGGAGTTATACAAAATAAGAAGGCAGAGAGGGATTGTGATTTATACAAATCAAGCAACCACCTATAACTATTAGATCATGGATCCACCAAAGCAAGTGACTTGACTGCTGCCATGAAATACAATAAAATATTTGAATCTTTGTTTTTATTAGTTACATTAAAGTTAGTTTAGTGTTTTAATTCAACTGTGTTCAAGTGAATCTAGAAATAGGCTTTTCTTAGTATGGAGCCTATCTGAAATCTCCCATCCCAACTTTCCTATTCAGTACACACATTTCTTACTTAAAAAGACAAATAATTTTCATTCCTCTAAGTTACATCTTTCCTTCTTTCCCTTTCCATTCCCAATGGACTAATTTTGGTAAACAGTGGTTGCTAAGAAATCAAAACCCTCTCCTAGTTCATAACATTTTAGTATACATAATTTAAACTAGAATTAATGGTACATTTCTGAACCTCAAATGATATTCAATTGACTAGGTAATAGTTGTTAGAAAAGTGAATGAAACATAAAGAGTACAACTTTGTTTAATGTATGTGATTCAGAAAACCATCCCACTATTGGCCTCCATTCTAGATGTTCACATGTGTAACCTGGTCAAATAGGAGACATCCCCCGATGCTGCTATGTTAGCTGGTCTTTGCCTATATTTCTACTGTCTGAGGTAACAATATACTCAACTCTTCCAAGTCTCAGTTTCCTCCCTGTGTAAAACAGGGGGAAAAAAATGCCTGTAGCAGTTACCTCACAGGATATCTGTGAGGATGAACTGAGATAATTTATGTAAAGCATGGCATGAACTTTACATGTATTATGTAAATATCAGGTCCTATTATTTTAGCATCTAGTCGGTGTGATGAATAAATAGCACAGTTTTTTTTTTTTGTCTTTTTGGAGGAGGGAAGACAGGGCAATTGGGGTTAAGTGACTTGCCCAAGGTAGCATAAAGCTTTGAAATAAAAAGCT
This sequence comes from Petaurus breviceps papuanus, assembly GCF_028583685.1. NCBI lineage: Eukaryota > Metazoa > Chordata > Mammalia > Diprotodontia > Petauridae > Petaurus > Petaurus breviceps. The sequence goes on from NW_027185764.1 coordinate 103,221, forward strand.
TTTACAAAAGACATAGGTAGAATGATGTTTTAAAGGAGCATAATGGGAGATCAGAATTGCTATTATAATTAAAAAACTCTTAAAATGGACACATTACTGTATTAGATATAGATGGGTATCAAATACACTTGTGCTACCCAACTTACAGGCTATTGGAATAGAAATGGCCCTTAAAGTTTATTTAGTCCAATACTTTTATTATACAGAGGAAAAAACTGAGACACAGAGAGGTTGTGATTTGCTGAATTTACTTCATGACATAATCTGAACTTGACTCCAAATTTTCAGACTCCAAGGTCTGTGCTATTCTTCACAGGGCTGTTGTAACAAATAAAGTACTTTGTAAAGCACCATACGCATGTAAGACTTTATTAGACCCGACATACCACTCAGCATGGATCTGATGAAATAATATCCCAAATAGAGAGCAATCATTTAAAACTGCCAAGGCTGATTTATGTTTCCATCACAGTATCCATCATTACATTATATTATAGCCCTATGCATAAACACCCAGTTCACAACCATGACTTTGTCTTACTTGCAAACAAATTTGGTGTAAGTCAGCTCTTATCTATCTATATGTGTGACTCATTCACAGCTATGTATGGATCCCATCTTGGCCTTCCCTACCTATCAGCTGATGAGATGGAATTCAAGCTCATTTCGATCTATTACATATATAATAAAGGACAGTCTGGTGGGGGTTAGGAGGGGAAGTATTGGTATCTCCATCTATCATTCAGTTAAGTAACATTTATTAAATGTCTACTTTTCATTAATCTTTGTGCTAGACACTATAAAAAGTCAAGGAGATGTACATCCCCTTACCCTCAGGGGGCTTACATTCTCTCGGGCCTACAATGCCTTGCAAAAAGAAGGTATTTAATAAATTTATTGAATTGAAGACTGCTCTCTTCAGAAAGAAAGCTCTCTCTTTCTCTAAATTCCCTTTTCCTGAACCATATTTGAAAGAATTAGATAAGAATGCAACTTATATGTAACTACATGAACTAGCCATTGGGAATGCCTTAATATCTAACTTGACTTACCTCTGTGGACCCTGTGAAGGCCACCTTATCTATATCCATGTGAGAGGAAATGGCTGCTCCAGCTGTGGGTCCATAACCTGGCACGATATTCACTACTCCTGGAGGAAATCCTGCCTAAAGGAGTGATAGTCACAAATTAATCCTAGAGAAGGATTGAAAACTACTAGAAATAGAAAAACACCTTGCTTATAATCTTCATGATCATCATCATAATAAAGCACTTTTAAGTTTTGCAAATACTGGAAATTAGATTAGATTCATTAGATTCTCACAACTCTGCAAGATATTAGCCATTATCATTCCTATTTTACAGAGGAGGAAAGAGAGAGAGAGAGGTTCAATGACTTGCCCAGGGTCACATAGCTAGTAAGTTTCTGAATCAGGATTTGGACTCAGGCCTCACTCTCTCTTCCATGACACTTTGCTTTCTATCTTTAGTTCTTAACCATGCAGAGAAAAATCACTTCAAAATGTCTTTATCATCTTTTTTCCCCATCCCCACCCCATATATTTTATTCGCTATATTTTGAGGGCTGCATTACTCAGAAGCAGCTTCCATACTTAACTGTGGTAGTGTTTAGATGCATGGAAATCCAGATGATCATGAGTTTCTAATTTTACAAGAGGAAAAACATGTAAAAGTCCTTTGAAAACCATAAAGTGTTCCACATATGGTAGGGAATTAGTATTATTATGCACAGGTCTGGTCTGGAGAGTTCCTAATTTTACCCATTGGCTCATGTTGCTGAGCACCTTCATCTTCTTTTTAAACTAGTGAAATATTTATTCATCAGTGAGGGATATACCAAATGGATGGAAGAACAGAACCATGATACCCTACCCTACAGCAGTATGCCAAGACTATTAGCCCTAAGTAATTGAATATACTTTTGCCATGAACCATCAAACTCAGGAAGGAAATGTGAATTTGGTAAGAGTTTCATAATCTAATTATAGAAGATAACTATACCAAGTAGGAAACTCTTAATCCATTAGCTTTATTTTCATTATCTGTTGTATTCTTGGAGAAGTATCTTTATGAGGAAAATTCAGATTGACCACGGGATGATATGTTTTTCAGGGGTTAATGTTTCTTAAAATAAAGGAAGAGGGGGAGGAGATAAAACCATTGTTCCCTCAACTATGATTTCATTCATTCATTCATCTTGGCAAAATCCTTGGTGACTTCTGAAGATAAAATGTTTTCTGTTTCTTCACTTTCTTTATCAAAAAGGGATGGGGAAGAGATGATAGTAACCACGCAGGGGAGTGACTTATCAATGATATGTACATATACCTTTTTATCTATCTATCTATCTATCTATCTATCTATCTATCTATCTATCTAT
>NW_027185764.1:105631-126592 GCF_028583685.1 Petaurus breviceps papuanus
TATCTATCTATCTATCTATCTATCTATCTATCTATCTATCTATCTATCTATCTATCTATCATCTATTTTTTATCACTCCCCTTGTTCTTCTGTTGCTTGATCATGATGTGACATTGATCTTGTCTGAAATCAGTGTCAATGATTTTAATGTTTCCTCACATTTGGGTAGCCCATTTGACCCACTGGCCAATTTGTAGATAGGTGAAATATTTGTTTTATGTAGTATAAATCAAGGGCTTTGGATGACAGAAGAGTGATTGTTAGTTAGTACTTGAGTTTTTCATATAGTAGACTGTTCAACCACACTGTGGCTTAGCAAACTTACCTCTTTAATTAATGATGCTACATGAAGAGCTGATAGTGGGGTTTGTTCTGCTGGTTTGACGATGACGGTATTTCCACAGCTAAGGGCGGGTCCAATTTTCCACATAAGCATATTCAAAGGGAAATTCCACTATAAAGCAAGAGATGAACATAAATTTTTTCTCACTAATGATGAATCACATTTCTATCAAACCCATACCCTGATGCTTCATGGTGGCATGGGGTGACACTGAACAGTGGAATGGAAGTTCTGGAACGTTCTATCCAGCTAAAATGCTTTTCGTTATCGGGCAGGTGATAATTTATGTCTGAAGACCAATATAGTTGTGTTTGGAGAGGATATCAGAAGAGTGTCCACCAACTCATTTTTTTCCCCCAAGCAAACAATTTGGGAAGAATATCTACATAGAGATTGTGATTAGTATTAAAGAAGGGAGAATCTAGATGGCTAAAATCATGAATCCATGAAGTATTAAAAAAATGAATTTAATTTTAGTCATAGTTACTATGTTTCCTGCACATTCAGCATTTCCCAAACATTAAATAATAATAATTACGGCAGTATTAATTTGACTTGTGACCTTAAATTTAACCATTTAAAAGATTTTAAATGGATACAGGTTCAATGGGAACTCATTGTATATTTTTAAATATAATATAAACTCATGTATATTTTTAAAGAATTAAAATTATAAAAGAATAAAGAAACAACCACTCTCTGAAGGTAGATCTGGAAGGGCAAGTTTGGTCCTTTAATTGAATGACTTGTCTGACCAAAAGAGCAGCATGTTCATGGAGTAGGAACCAAATTCTCAATGTGACAGATAATTAAATATTGGAATATTTCTTGTCTTCTGGACTACTAGTTATTATTTTCAAAGTTATTATATTAGATATCAAATATTTGAAATCACCCAGCAGATCAATTAATTTGGGACATAGGACTCAGTAAAGTTTATGTGCTGTTATGTAAATTTAATTTATTAATTCATTCATTTATTCATCTAATTATTTTCTTATCTATCTATCTGAATGGCATACTGGAAAATGTGAATGTTTCATCCAGATGACATTCCTTTGGCTTTAAAGAAAATCTCTACAAGTACAGACTTTAACTTAAAGGAATTAAAAATACATTTCCATCTGGCTTTTAAATCATGAGATAACAAATCAGGAGATAAATCATTTGAATCTTGAGATGACATGTACAATACTTTGCAAACCCAACAGCGCTACATAAATGTTAGCTATTATACAGGTACCTAGGTGGTAAAGTGGATAGAGTGCTGGATATAGAGTCAGGACAACCAGAGTTCAAATGTGGCGTCACACACTTTTTATCTGTGACCCTAGGTAAGTCACTTAACTTCAATCGGTCAGTTATTTCATCTTTGAAATGGGAAAACAAGGTCCAATATGTCTTACTGCATATGCCTTTAACAGCTTACAGGTTTACTACAGCTCTAAATGCTCCTTTGCGCAGCAGAGAGATACTGGTTTGCCTTTAATGAGAGAGTTTTGAAAGTCTTATATGTGGAGGCAACTTACAGGAATGATTTGGCCACAAACACCAACAGGTTCATGTCTTGTATATGAGAAAAACTTTCCATCTAAAAGAAACCAAAAAAAGAAAACAAAACATAGTATTATCAGGCAAATATTGTTCTGAAAAAGCCAGGAGAAATGAACAAACCAATTATTTTCTATGAAGAAAAAGGGAATTTAATAATACTGTACGGGACTTGATATCACTAGAATCATGCCCCCAAGTCATTTCAGAACAACTACACAGATAGGTGTGGGACAGGATCCATAAAGTGGTGTAACCCAGTTTTGCAACCATTCTGTAACATATTTGCAAAGATCTCCAGAAAATGAATAGGAAAATTACAGGGAATGGCATGTATGTGGAGGGGTGAGTAGGCAGGGAACATGATAAAATGCCATCCTAGAGTTCAGGATTCCTAAAATATTTGTGCTAAATCCCCCTTGCTAATGGTACAATCTCTATGAGTGGCCTGTCCTAAATGCTTTACAGAAACCCACAAACATTTCCCTATCTTCTTTTTCTCTTCTCCTCCTTTCCAAAGAAATCTGGTTTAAATCTGACTTTGACATTGTTCCATTTGCTTAACATTCGATTTTGCCCTTCCTGCTATTTTTTTTAAAATTTCCTGTTTGTATTTCTCAAGAACCTAGCAAATGATGACTTTATACATACTTGGTGCTTGATAAATATTTCTTGCTTTTCAATATTCATCCATTTCAATCCATTTGTATATTTCATTCCTTCTTGAACTTTATCAAAATAGAAACTAGATCCCCCCAAAGCCCTATGTCTGTATAGAACTATTTCCTTACTCTCTTGTCATTCTCATTCTGTGTTTCACTGCCTCTGACCTGCCCAATCCCCATCTCCTATCTGTGGTTCACCTTGGCTGGGCTCCTTTACCAGTTATTAGGCAGTTTCAGTGCTGTTAGGGTTATTTTAAATCCTTGGGGAAACTTAAAGATAATTTCCATCAAATCTTCAACTATCAGGCTCATTAAATTGGAGAGGGAAGTCAGTCCTGTGTGTTGGAAACTGAGCACGTCTTGAGGACAACTTTCCTTCATTTGCTCTGTAGAAACAGGTTTTACACTAACAATCAGCCGATCTCCCAATCTTTATGCTCAAACTCTGCCTCTCCTTCACTTTTAGACCAGTATGTCATTGCAGTTTCTTCTCTGCTGGCTTCTAGCTGAGATCAAATCTGCTGACAGTTCTTGTTTTCCAGATTGCTAACTATTTATCATTTCATGACATTTTCTGCATGGCCCATTAAAACAAACAAAGATGTATTTTTTCACTTCTCCACAAACTGAGGCTCAAGGATTAATTTTTATCTTTCTCCGAGTTAACAATTTTCAGCAAGAGGTTAAATCAACAGTACAAAAGTAAGGCTATAGTTGTGTCTATGTGTTATCTGAGCAAGGAAAGAATGCTAGCTATTTGATACCTAAGTATAACATATCATTACAGATTAAAAACAAACAAAAAAGACCCCCAAAACTTAGGCATAACATTAAATATCAGTTGTGAAAAGGCTGACCCATGCATGATGGGTGTATGTATGTATGTTAAATTTCACTCTTTTTCAATAATTAATGTACTTGCAATATATTTCATATTTTATTTTACTTTGGATTTATTAAAATGTTCCTAAGCATTGGGAGCAATGACTTAATTTTGCTGAATTTTTCAAAAGCAGATAATAAATCTTAACAAATACTAGCAGTTAAAATTTATTATTATGAATCAACCAATCATTCCACAAATAGTTATTAAATATTATTTTGTGTCAGGCATTATGCTAGGATCTTGGAATATACATAGAAAAAACAAAATAATCCCAACTTGACATGAACTTCCATTCTAATGGGGGAGACAATATCATATAAAAAGATGTGTAGTGTAAATATAAATCTAATAAATAGAAAAGATATATTATAAAGAAATGCAATATCATATAATATCAAATAGTAAACATATACAAAATAGTAAAACACAAAGTAATTTGGAGGAGAGGTCACAAGAAATTGGGGAGATCAGGAAAGGCTCTATAAAGAAGCCTGAACTGAATTTTAAAAGAAGAAAAGGACTTTGTAAGTCAGAGGTAGAAGGGAATGCATTATAGGAATAGGAGACAGCCATTACAAAGGCATGCAGAGGGGGATGGAGTGTGGTATGCGAGCAATAGAGGCCAGTTTACCTAGGACATAAAGCATCAGAAAGGGATGCCCAATTGGAAAGATAGGTTGGGCCCAGTACTTTAAATGCCAAGTATCTTTATGAAAGACTGAAGTAAAAGAAGAGAGACTAGGAAAAAGGAGGAAAGAGTGGCAGATTATAATATAATTCTAGTGCCAAGTGTTAATATATATTTTTTAAAAAGCGCTTCTCAAATTTACTTACCAACTGGGATTGTATGACCCTGAACCTTATCAGCCCAGCTTGCAAAGTAGCGTATAACATTCACAGAGAAACCTATCTCCATCACGTAGGCAGCGGGGAAGACTTTTCCACCATTCATTGATTCTATTGTCTGGAAACAAAAAGATCAGACCCCAAATCGAGTTTTATACATTTGTTTAAATATATATTTTTTAAAAGCATTACACGAATACTATTTTAGGCAACAATCTACAGTAATGAAGAGGGAGTGTAGACTAGTAGAATGCTAGTCTTGGAGTCAAGAAGAAGTGAGTTCAACTTTTTCCTCTAATGCCTACTAGCAGGGTGACCCTGGTTCTGTCCCTTAAGCTCTATATGCCTGTGGCAACACTGTCCTATCTCCAAAAAATGTTGCCATCTGTAGGAATAGTATGAGTTATCAGTTCAGGAGTTCCTCCCACTGAGGAAATCACATATCTTTGTTATCTTTGTAGTGATTATTCAAAGAAAACATATTTTTAGGGGCTTATCTCATATTCTGAGAGATAACTGCTAAAGTACTCATATCACATGATCTTTTACTCTTCACAGAATGAAAGAGTACGTAGAACAGAGAAGTATTGGACAAGGCTGTGGTGAAGGTTGGGGTGGGACCACATTGTGGGGGCCCTGAATACCAGCTAAGGATAATTGGTGAGTAATAGGAACCACTGAGAAATTTAAAATAGAAGATATGACCAAGTCTATCAATAAGGATAAGTGTGTGTGTGTGTGTGTGTGTGTGTGTGTGTGCATATTCCTTCCCCTTCCCTGTAACTCCAAGTAGATGGCAACCTCAATGTAGGAAGGGACAACATCTTCATTACAATATTGTTCTATCTCCTCCCCTTTTAAGCACAGTGCTTTAAGCGTAATAGATACTTGAGAGAGAATGAATAATTTGCTTTCTAAAGATTACTTTCTTTTTATCATTACTTTCAAAATTTTAGTGTCTTGACTATTTTATGTAAAATGTTGGGCACAGTTCTTTGTGGCAATCCATTCAAGAAGTTGTTAATACTGATAATGTTTATCTAGTACCTAACACTTTACAAATTACTTTCATATGCATTATGTCAATTGATCAATTACCAGGCAGTTGGTGGTGAAGCAAATAAGAACACTGGGCTTGAAAATTGAGCAAACATGAAAATTCAAATCTGCTCTTAGACATTGATTACCTGTGTGACTCTGGGCAAGTCACTTAACCTCTACCTGCCTCAGTTTCCTCAACTGTAAAATGGAAATAATAACAGCATCTACCTCATAGGTTTGTTGTGAAGATCAAATGAGATCATAGTTGTTAAAAAAAGGCACTTAGCACACAGTACCTGGTACACAGTTGGTGCTTTATGAATGTTGATTCTCTTCCTTTCAATCTTATATGTCATTAGGTCTTGACTGCACTGTTTGGCAGAGAAGGCAGGCAGCATTTCTGATATTTATTGTTCTGGCAGACTAAGTCTCATTTCATTGTATTTGAAAGCAACTCTCATGGAAAAGGGATTTGATTTACTCTTCTGCTTGGTCCTAGATAAACTAGACATAAATGGCAGAAGTTGCCATGAGACAATTGTAGACTTAACATAAGGCAAGTTTTCCTTAGAAGATTAAAGTCGTCCAAGAATGAAATAGGCCACGTTGGAAGTAATCGTTGGAATTCTTCAAGCAAAAGTTAGACGACATTTTTGGGTAAGTTGCAAAATTGTTGAACTGATATTCTCCAGAACCCTTCCAAATCTATGATGAACTCCACAGAGTTGGAAGGTGTCTCTAGTTTATAACCCTTTAAAGGTACCATATAAACATTGGGTTAATATTAATACTAATACTACCTATAAAAGGACCTGCCAGTAAGATTTTCTTCAACACTTATAAGAGATAGGAGAAATACCTTCTCAAAAGGCATTCCCTTATAATCCAGAAAGATTTTTTTTTTGAGGACATGAAATCATCACTGCAAACAAAACCAGCCCACAATAAAGAGAACAATGGAGGCCTCTACCAATCCCTTCCTTCATCTGGTGGATACTTACTGCCAAGATCAGACGGTCCCTTTCAACTAAATCAGCCAGTTTGTACAGGAGCCGTCCTCTCTCTGAAGCATCCATTGTCCTCCATGGAGATCCCAGCTGAAAAGCCGCCCTGGCTGCTTTTACTGCCTTGTCCACATCCGCCTAAAAAGTCAAAGAAAGCTAAGTTTAGAAGAATACTCAAGGCATTATTTCTCAATATAATTTGGCCATGGAGCAACATATAGGAGTGGAATTCATATGATGGTTAAGTATGAGAAATCACTCTGACAAGATAACATTAGAGGGAATTTCATAGAAAAAAAGAGTGAACATCATGTCTATTTTCATATTTTTGAGATGTTGATTTACATAATTTCAAATCATAGATTCTGAGCTGGAAAGAACCTTTTAACAATCCTGATCCTACATTTATAGGAAAAATTTGCCACTCTTCTAAAGTTAACATGTTTCAAATCTCGAATGACCTTAAAGATCATCTAGCTCAATTTGCTTATTTTACCAAGAAGGAACATGGAAGGCCTGAGAACTGATGGGACTTGCCAATATCATGCAATGGTATAGCTGGGGTTTGAATCAAAATCTTGCGATTTCAAATGCAGTGCTCATTTCATGACATATGCTGTGTTCATCCCTTACTCAGAATCTGTTGCTCTTTTGATACATCTTTCATGTAATGATTTAGAGGAAAAAATGTGTTAGCACTGACTTTTTTTTCACAGAGTTGCTTTTTACATAGCATGGAAAGTTTCTTGGAACATTGAGACATGGCACACTTTGCATCCCACAAATTTTAGTATGCTCTCTCATTGTTGTCATTATCTTTAATGAAATTATGATTTTTGTGATGTATTCTTTAACCCAATTATACTTTAGGATTAGATTATTTATTTTCCAGTTATTTTTTAATCTATTCTTCCAAGGTCCTTTATTGAATGTAATTTTTATTTCAATATATTAGTCTGAAAATAGTGTATTTAATATTGCTTCTTTCTACATTTGTTGCTTTTATACCCAAATGTATGGTCAGTTTTTATGAAAATGCTATGTATAGCTAAGAAAAAGATATATTTCTCTCTATTCTCAGTCTGTTTTTTCCAGAGACCTATTATATCTAACTGTTCTAATTTTATTCATCTCATTACTTATCATTATTATTATTTTTTTTTACTTATTTCATGGTTAGGTTTATCTCATTTGGAGAGAGGAAGTTAAGATTCCTCTACTAGTATAATTTCACTGTCTATTTCCTTCTGTAACTCATTTAGCTTTTCCTTTAAGAATTTGTATTCAATGCCATTTGGCACATATATATTTAGTTTTGATGTTCATTGTCCATGTTACTTTTTAGTAAAATGTAGCCCTGATTATCTTTTAAAATTATGACTATTTTTGCTTTGTCTGAGATCATGATTCCCATCTCCTTTTTTATTTCATTTGAAGCATGGTAGATTCTCCTCCAGCCTCCTATTTTAACTCTGTGGGTGTCTTTCTGTTTTAAGTGTGTTTCTTGTAAACAACATATTGTTGGATTCTGGTTTCTAATCCATTCTATCTGCTTCTGTTTTATGATGAGATCATCCCATTCACATATACAGTCACCATTACTAACTTTGTATTTCCTTCCAACCTGTTTTCTCTTGTTTCTCTTGCTTTTCTCCTTCTCTCTGTCCTTCCTTAAAGGTCTCTTTTGTTTCTGACCACTGCCATCTTTGATCCACCCTCCCTTTTATCACCTCCACCTTTTCATTACACTTTGACCCTCCTATTTCTCTTTTGGATAAGATAAATTTCTTTATTCAACTGAGGGTATATCAATATTCTTCCCTCTTTAAAGCAATGCCAATGAGAGTCAAGTTCAAGCATTATCTACCACCTCTCCATTTTTTCTCCTCCAGTGTAAAAGCTCTTCCTTTTAGGTGAGGTCATTTTCCCCATTCTTCTTCTCTCTTCCCCATTCCCTCAGGGCATCCTGCTTTTTCACTCACTTTTTTAAAAGAACTTTCCAGCATAACCAACTCACAGTCATTAACAAAGTTTTCAATGAACTTTAAAGTGCCTTATTGTGTAACATCCCTGCCCAAGGACAGCTTGAGGTAGTGTCCTGAAGGATATTCCAGTGTTGCTACCAATGAGAGAAAAGTGACTGTCTGGGAGACCTTTGAGCCCATGACATCCCTAAATATGAGGAGACTTTGGAGAATCAGAATTTGACAGAGATGCGCTAGAGAGAAGGTATGAACTTTTGCACAGAAAATGAGAGCACTCAGAACCTTAGACACATGGTATATGCCTTCCCTTATCATTTCTCTTAATTCCCAATTCCTGTATCCAAGAAATGGCCAAAAGCAGACTTCTTTACTGACACAATATTCTCCATAAGACTGTATCTTGCTTTTATACTGGAGTTAGATTATTTTTGTCTATTCTATTAACTACTTTATTCTCCCTAACACTCCTGACTTCTATTTACTATTTTTTTCTTTGATAAATATCTTACTCTTTATCTGTGATTATCTTTTGTTTAGCCAGTATCAGGTGGGAAAAAGCTAAATTGGCCAAGAGTAAGTCATGTTTTACCCCCTCCTTTAGAACGACCAATGAAAATGGCTTTTTATTCTGAATTCCTAAAAGAGGATTAGACTTCTAGACTACAAATATTTAAAGTGTAGTCTATAGATAGAATTCTAGCCCAGTACTTCTTGGAGATGGGAAAGTGAAGGAATGGGTTATTGGCCACAGACATATTCCCACAAAGGCAAAAATTATAGACTTCCTTGGATATAGGTTGGAACAGATTCTGGATGATATATCTATTTATCCATCTCATACACTGACCAATCTACGTATGTATGATCAATGGCCATCTTGTTTATGTAATATATAATCTTACCTGTGTAATACATTTTCCTTAATCTGATGTTTTATTCCTTGTTTTTATACTTATCTTTTATTTTTTCTTTTTGGAGGGGGAAGGCAGGGCAGTTAGGGTTAAGTGATTTGACCAAGGTCACATGGTTAGTAAGTGTTAAGTGTCTGAGGACAGATTTGAACTCAGGTCCTCCTGACTCCAGGGCTAGTGCCCTATTCACTGCACCACCTAGCCATCCCATGCTTATCTTTTGAACTCTGAAGAGTTCAAAGGCTAATGAAGTTTTTTTTTTAATGCAAAAAAAAAAAGAAAAAGAAAAAAACGAGAGGAGTCCAGTGTCACGAGATTGCATAGTACAGAGTAAAGTGTTAGAAGACTGGAAGTTATTTAGAAGGCTGGGTTCTGTTTATGAAGGGCTTTGAAAACCACAGAGAAGATTTTATATTTGTTGTTGGAGGAGGTAGGGAGCCACTGGAGTTTATTAAGTAACTAGGAGCTGGCACATAGACTGAAAAATGACTCAGCAACAAAGAGGCCAGGGCACGGTAACACAGTCAGACCTTAAGCATCAATGCCATGTTACATTTATAGAGGGTTGGGTTTTTTTGCATTTTCTGAGCACATTTTTACACCTTCTAGCTTATTTATCTATTAAATTACTTATTACCCTAGCTTTAAAATGGAGAGACACATATAATCAAGAGGTTAAGTGACTTATATTAACTTAGGGGTGAAGAACCTGCAGCCCCTAGACCCCATGTGGCCTTCTAGGTCCTTGGGTACAGCCTTTTGACTGAGTCCAAGTTTATAGAAGAAATCCTTTTATTAAGGGGATTTTTCTGTGAAGTTTGGATTCAGTCAAAGGGCCATACTCGAAGGCAAGAGGGCCACAGGTTTCCCACCCCTGCCCTAACTAATTTAACTCAGTCTAGTTTCCTTTCTACATCACCACAGCGGCTTCCTTCTTATTAATGCTGATTTATAATCTTTTCTTGAATCAGCCACACTGCATGTGGTTTTCAGTGTTATTTTTGTTTTCATTTAGAAGAAAGATAAGGCATCTGTGAAGCTACAGAAAAGCTAACACTGAAGAGACAGATAAATGTCAAGCCACTAAGACGTCATTAAAAATAATTTCTCATAAAATTGAATTAAGTATGGACATTTTAAAAAAAGCAAGTTATACAACTACATTTATACACTTCTTTTATACCTGGTAGAGGCATTCATTTTTTTAATGGCTATTCACTTTAAATCTTGGTGACTGTGTTAATAAGTAAGTGAAGTCATACAGTGTAGGATTAATCAATATAACCTGAAGGAAGCACTCCAACTGAAAAGATGTTTCCACCTACATCTGGCTCAATGATTTATAATTCCTGTTTGGTCCTCTCCACCCTTTCCCCAGCTACCTTAGAAATAAAACAAAACAAAATTTGAGTGGCAAATATATGGGCTTTTGGGAGCTCTACTCCACCCACAAATTAAATTCCTGAAACTTTTTGGCACATTAAGAGTCCCTCCTAGAATAGTTTCCAATGACTATGCCATTCACCAAACTGATGTATTTCACTAGGCAATGCAGAATGCAGATAACAGCAGTTATCATGGCACATTCGTCTGAAAAATTGTTGGACAGAAGGCAAACCTTTGTGCCCAAAGGCAACCATTTGCTTTTTCTAAATGAGTTGTTAAATGGTCCCTGAAGGGTGAAAATTATAAGGAGAGCTCTGAATGTTAAGTGAACAGTTGAATGCCTTGCGGAATTTAATTGGAAAGTGATCCAGACCGCCTAATTTTGTGTGCAAGTTAACTTTTAGATGCTGAGATAAATTATATGTATAATCATGACAGAAAATAATCTGGACTTCTAGACCCTGAGGCGAGTACAGTGGTGGTGTTGAGGGAGCTCATCTAGAGTCTGGGAAGGCCTCGGGGTCCCCCACTTTACCTGGTATGCAAGCACAGCACTGCTGATTCAGGAACTCCTTCATGAAAAGCAACTTGGGAGCACACTAGATAAAGCAGGGGACTTGGAATCACTTAGACCTGAGGACAGATTTTGCCTAAGACACTCAACTCCCTCTGTGACTCTGGGCAAGTCTCTTACCCTTTGTATGCTTCAGTTTCCTCATTTGTAAAATAATAGTAATAATGATAACAAGAATAGTAAGACCTACCTCCCAGGGGTGTTATGAGGATAAAATGAGGCAATAAGTAAGGTGTTGTTCAAATGTAGTATAAATACTACTTGTTTTTGTGGTGGCTATTATTATTTTTTTATTATTATTTCTCTGGCCTGGCCCTGGTTTAAACCAACTCCAGTTCAGTATATGCATGCCAAAATAAGAGAATCATCTGTCCTGACAGTCCAGCTCACATCCTATGCCATATAACCCCTGATGCAAACAAACCAGGTGTGGGGAACCTGCAGCCCTGAGGTCCCATGTGACCCTCCAGGTCTTCAAGTGCAGCCCTCTAAGTTTGGATTCAGTTAAAGGCCTGCACTTGAGGACCTAGAGGGCAATATGTGGCCTTGAGGGCATGGGTTCCTCAACCCTGCTCTAAGCCATATGAGGAGGCAGAGGTATGAGACTATGATGGGCAATGCGAGTAGGAGGGTACATGGCAGTGATGGGGGCCTAACAGTGGCATCCTAAAGGAGCCTAGATTGAGGGAACCAGGGCAACTATTAAGATGATTTACACAGTAAAGGGCCAGAGAAGCATTGAGAAACATGGGAACGGTGGGCCTAGGATCGCTGTGGGAATAAAATACCAAACATTCCCTCAGAGGTTGTCCTTCAGGACAAAGAACTGGGTGTCCTACCCTTGGTAGAGCTCTCTCTGATGAATCCTCTCTACTCTCCAAACATTACATAGAAGAAATGGCTTTTACAAGCAAGACTTGTTAATAGACTCAGTAAAATGGTGCCTCGAATACTTTTGAAAGACATTAGAGCTGGTCTTCAGATGACCTACACAACAACTTAGAGGAAGCAATGTGGATATATCATTAAGAATGCTATCCAAGCCCTCATTTTGCTCTTATGAATTCTGACCTGGGTCTTTACGACAGATTAAAAGTAATAACAATGTAAGTTCTCTGAGAGTAGGAATTGTTTAGTTCTGTATTTGAAAAGCTGGTGCATGGCATGCAGTGGTCACTTTGGAAATGCTTGCTGACTGATGCTGTAGGTCTTAGGGACTTTTGCCCCTTCCAATTTAATCTTTTTTTTTTTTTTAAGCAGTTGGGGTTAAGTAACTTGCTCAAGGTTACACGGCCAGTTATTTCTGGGTGTGGTGCTAAGTATCTGAGCCCGGATTCAATCCCCAGGTCATCCCGACATTGGAGCTGGTGTTCTTACTCACTGAGCCACCTGGCCATCCCTCCAATTGAATTTTTAAAAAACAAATGGTCTTCTTTCTTTTTTTCTACTGGCCCTATGATTTCATTCATATGGAACGACTCTATGGAGACCATCCCCTTTGGAAATATCTATTTGAAGACTCTCAATTTACACATGAGTGTCCTTACACCCTGAGAAATTAAATGACTTGGTAATATATGATAGGTAATAATAATAATATGTAGTAAAAATAATAATAATATATAGTAAAAAAAAAAGTAGATATGTACCTATCAAGTCAGAGAAATGCAAGTCTTTTGATTCCAAATTAAGTGTTCTTTCCATTATATTATGTGACCTCCAAGCATAGAGATACATTTTAAAAAGGGGAGTAACATCTAACATTTAAAATTTTCTTATACTTTGTTTATTTTCATAGTGATTTATAATCCATTAAAAAATCAAGGGAGAGAAAAAATATGGGTCATTGCTAGAAAAAAAATTTAAAACAAAGTATCATTAATAAATATTTACTGAGAAATTATGTATAAGGAATAGTCTAGAATATTTATAGATACCTTTTGACTTTCCTCTAGGAGTTATCAGTGATGTAGGAAAATGGAGTTAAAGTACAAATACTTGCATTTTAAGCCAAACTCTGGTACATATAACTTGTGTACCAAGTTGTTCATTCATCAGGGCAAGTCATTCATCAGGGGCCTCAGTTTCTTCTTCTGTAAAATCAAGGGTGCTGGAATCTGGTTTCTATGGTTGTTTCCAAATCTAAATCTCAACCTATCCAGTACATTTTTTTTTAATGAAATGATGACTTGAATATACAGTGGTTTGTAAACTTGTACTAAAGAGAGAAAGAAAACTTTCCCAATAACTCTCATGTGAGAAAACTTACCTTATCTCCTTCTTCCACATCACAAATTTTTTCTTCAGTAGCAGGGTTAATGACTGGGAATTTCTTACCACTCACTGAATCATGCCATTCATTGTTTATAAATATCTATTGGAAAAACAAGAGGAAATCGAGGTTATATACCTATTGCATTGACCTTGGAAAATTTCCCATAGTGCTTAAGCATGAAACACTCAAAACATCATATTCACGTCTCAATGGTATCACTTTCCTACCCTTCTAACTAAAGACATTAAAATTCTCACTTCCCCCCTTTATTTTGGCCACACAAAAGATGTGAACCATAGCATATTCTTTGAAAAAGTCATTAAGGAATGTAGGCAAGCCTTATAATAGTGAAGATCCTAAAAATAATGACTTCACTTAGCTCTCACAAATTAAGTGTAGGTTTTGGAGGACTAAGGTTACATGGATGACTGCATGTTTCATCATCTGTCAACGTGTATTTGAGAGTGTACACAAAAGCATCTCAGAGAAATAAGCAACTTTCCAATTATTGATCAAGAAAGTAGTTGGAAACATGCAGTACCTGGAAAGACTGGTGCACCTTGATTTCTACCATTGACAGAACATGAGGACAGACTGATTAAAGTGTTGGATCATTTGGAGCTGTCAAGCAACAAATGCCAGATTTTCCACTCTCACAAGTGTTTTGCTTTTGTCTACCACCTCCCCCAAATCTTCCCTCCCTTCTGTCAGTTCCCCCTGCCCCTTTACTTGATCTCCTCTCCTCCTTCTTTCCTATCTGGTAAGAGAAATTTCTACATTCAACTGATTGAATACATTCCCTCTTTGAGCCAATATTGATGAGTAAAGCTCAAGTGAGGGCCCATCACCCACCCTCCCATTTTTTCCCCATTGTAATAGGTCTTTTGTACCTCTTCATATTAACTAATTTACCCCATTCTACCTCACCCTTCCTTCTGCACCCAGTGTACTATTCTTTCTCATCCCTTAATGTTTTTTATGCCATTCCCTCCAATTCACTTTATTTGCATATATTCGCATATAGGGAGGTGGCTGGCGCTGCTGGAGGCCATACAGGATTGGCAGCTTGCTTGGTGCTGAACCAGGTCCTAGTGCTGGTATCTGGCATGTGCTGAGGCTGATGGGGTATTTCTGCATTTTCTTGGGGACATACTGAAGCACACGGAGGTCTGGTAGCTAGAGGTTGCCTGTTTGCATAGGCAAACACAGAGCTGGCGTCTACCTGTTTGCCCAGGTCTATGCTGAAGCAGCACACAGAAGTTCTCAGATCTGGAGTCTGCCCATTCCGCTGGCTATCCTGAATAATGTGGGGAGTCCCGGTGCTGGCATTCGCCTCGAGGCAGCGGGGGGAAGGGACGGGGTAGGACCTCCCGCTGGTGTGCTGAGGTGGGGCTTGCTGGGATGCTTCCTGTCCTGGACTGTGCTCCTTGCCCTGGCATGAGGCAGAGTTTCCCTGCCTATCTTCCTTCTGTCTGCCGGTTCTGCTGTTCCAGGATTTCTTTTGGAGGATAATTTTAGGGTTGTTTGGAGGTGAATTTAGGAGAGTTATGGAGATTTACTGCTTATTCCACCATCTTGCCCTCCAGAAATTTCTCTGGTTAGGTCCTGTATCATTCAGTCCTGTTATCTATTCACTTGTTTTGAAATTCATTCCTTCTTTCCCCTCCCGTAGTTATTTTTACCTTGAGCTCTGCAACTGCAATTTGGTTCCCTTGCTTCACTTCTATGGTCTGCTCTCAAGAAGATATTTCTGGGCCACATGGAAACCATACTGGTATTAATTTTGTACCAGGAACTTTGTACCAGGAAGAGTCCATATGCATGCAGACCTGGGGCTTTGAGGTGGCGCAGTGAATAGAGCACTAGCCCTGGAGTCAGGAGGACCCAAGTTCAAATCTGGCCTCCTACACTTAACACTAGCTGTGTGATCTTGGGCAAGTCACTTAACCCCAATTGCCCCCCCCCCAAAAAAAAAAACCTATATGCATGCATACTTAAAGATGGCAAAGTAGATTCTGATAGAAGAAAACCTTTCATCTCTTGGTCCTTTTCTGGTGCTAGAGGACACAATGTGAAGGCTCAAAAGAGGCAGGATCAGGTTGAGTAGCTTGGAACTTATAAATCAGGTAAGAGATCTATTTCAGGGGAAGGCAGGCAGTTTTATAGGTTCTCTGTCAGTTGTTAAAGCATTAAGGATTTGCATGCACTGTACCAAGAAGGGAACATTAAGTTTGTGTGGACATACCAACTACATTGTTTTAGCTAATATATAGCTAGAGAGGAAACTTAAGGACACTTATTGAAGCATGAACTTTCCCTTGGTAAGGGTTATAAAGTAAAAAACAAAGAGAGAAATATTGGGACATGAAAAACAAATGATAAGGGAAAGGCTTTAGTCTAAATGAAAGGATTAAAAAGCCTCATGTAAGTTAAATCAAAACCCATTAACAAACAAAAGCTGAGAACATTATGTTTACATAATGTTTTACTGCTTATGAAAGCCTTTTCATGCACACTTACTAGATTCTCTGCATAATCCCATGCAGTAATGGGAATAGTATAATCCCCATTTTACAGATACAAAACTTGAGGTTCATATTTATTATTTATTCATATTTATTATCATATTATTCATTTGTACATAACCCTCTAAGTGGTAGAGTAGGGACGTGGTCCCACGATAGACAAAACTAGAGAGAGCCCTAGAGGTCATCTACTCTACTGTCTTTTTACAAATGTGAAAACTGAGGCCCTTAAAGATTAAATAACTTGTCCAAGTCCACACAGCTCTTAACTAGTAGTGTCAGGTTTCCAAAGTAAATAGTTTGACTCCAAGTCCAGATATCTTTAAAGTGTAGCAGCCTGCCTCTGGGATTTAAATTCAGAACAGTTGATTGTAATAGTAAAGCTCTTTCTACTAAAGCCTAGAGGTGGGACCAGGTATAGGCTAGAGAGGCAACTAGTTACCTAAGAGTAATACAGAGGAAAGCATTGTAGACTTAAGAGTGTCAGGAACTCAATATCTACCATTTTTAGCCATGCAATAGAAGCAACTTTGTTACCCTCCATGAGCCTTAGTTTCCTTATTTGTAAAATAGTCTATTATGATAATACCTCTGGTACCTGTCATGAAAAATTGTTGTGGGGATCAAAAAAGAGACAATGCAGGTAATGTGGTTTACAGACCTGATAAGGTTTATAAATGCCAGCTGTTGTGATTATCAGGGTTTAACAGACAGTTGGAGAGAAGAGAAACTTTAAATAAACTTTTTATAAATTCGCTTTTTTTATTATAGCAAATCCCACTTTCAACTGAATGAGGCTATTTATTTTATGTTCAGTTTGCTTGCATTCATTAAGGGTTTGAAAAATGAGACTCAGAACTTTGCCCTAACCTCCTACTTCTAAAATTCAGTTTCTCCTTTAGAAGGACATTACTGATGAGACTGCATTAAATTTCCTTATGCTGGTCAAAGCCCAACCCAAGTGAGAAATGATTTGATCTATGTCTGCATGACCTTGGATAAATCCCTTACCTGTCTCTAGGACTCCTATTTCTTCATTTGTAAAATGAAGGAATTGGAACAACTTCTAAAACTCCATGTGTGTATGTGTGTATGTGTGTGTGTGTGTGTGTGTGTGTATTTTTTCAGGTGACGTATGATATTAGAACTATTGATTTTGCCACTATCATTATTATACTTCATGGAGGGCAAGTCTACAACAAATATTCAGATAAGGAAACAACAGTGACACTCAGAGAAAACAGGGTAGAAAAAAAAAGAAATACAAAATGAGAAAGACAACGATCACTAAAGATAAAAAACGAAAACAGGACCAGGAGAAAAAGTGACAGAACAAAAATTAAGGGAATAAAAAGAACACTTTCGTTTCTGCTTTGTATGACAGTCGAATCTGAGGAACAGATTTCAAGCATGAGCTTTTGGAAAAATTAAATATTAACTTGGCAATCCTTTATGCCTTTTTTTTTTTAACTCAGCAAGGAAAAGGAAACACAAATTGAATAATTTTCTCTCTTTAGGAGTCACATCCATCCATCCTATGCCTTATAAAACAACAATCCCACCAACAAAACTAACAAAAAATTTGGTAAATATATCCCAGATGCTTTAAGTGTTCATTTCTTCCTTCTAAGTTTAATTCTGTGGAGTTGTATGGGGCATTTAGTATGTTTTCATTGGGCAACACAGCTCTTTCTTTCCTTCTTTCCTCAATTCCCTCCTCTCCCTCTCCCTTTCTCTCTCTCCCCCTTCCTCCTTCTGTCTCTCTGTCCCTTCCTCCCTCTCTCTCACTCTCCTCTGTCCAACAGGTACATTATCTGGAGGTGCTCTACCCAAAAGTTATGCTACATTTTAAAATGTCTATTCAGGGTTGGGGAAACCTACAGCCTCAAGGCTACATGTGGCCTTCTAGGTCCTTGAGTGCAGCCTTTTGACTGAGTCCAAGTTTTACAGAACAAATCCTTTTATTAAGGGGAATTGTTCTGTGAAGTTTGGATTAAGTCAAAATTGCACTTGAGGACCTAGAGGGCCATATGTAGAAATCTCCAAGGCTGCAAATAACAGGACCCTCCCATTTCCTCTGCTATTAAAAACAATATGTTCACAAAGCAAAATGAGCATCTATAAATAAAATACACATTCTCATCTTCGGCTTTCCAGGTCAGGAAAAGCAAAAAATTTAAATTGTATAATAAACCACCATAAGTTTAGAAAGTTGGGGTGGGAAATTTGAAAAAAAGATCTTTTTTCACAGATCCTCAAATTTGATTTGCAAGCTTTTACATAACAGTAGGGAATGAGCGTGCCTCACAGGAACACTTATGGGGAAGCTGCAGCCTTACCTTATTTTCACTTTAGCAACAACTTCCTAAGCAGAAATGCCAGAGAGAGGACTGCTTTGGCTCTATGTTCCTGATGATGTTGACTAGTTAGCTACTGGGCATCTGTTCTAACAGGAATAAGTTTGTCTGGTGAGATTAAAAATGTATTCATAATGCACACAATTTTATTCTGGGTTTTCTCCAGCTTTTTCCCTCAAATTTGCTCACTGAAAAAGTTATCCTTAAATATTCCCTGATCTCCCACATCCACACAGATAAGCGAACAGTGGTTAACTCTGCCCCTTAAGTGAATTGCACCAGCTCCTAGGAGAAGACTTGCAAACAGAACAGTTTGACCATCAGAATTTAAGCAAAGCCATCCCCTCCTAATATCTTGCATTTAGTAAGATTCTTTACCCAAATCCCCATTATACATATCTCTTATTTATAGATACTTTAAATAAGGCTTCTTTAAATTAAAATTCTCACCCTTTAAATAAGTTTATTTTTTACATAGCTAAGGCAAGGCAATAGACATGCAGATGAATCTACTGACCTTAGTGTATTGAATCTTGTAGTTGCTGAGTGGGGCAGGTATGGTCCCCTGTG
Organism: Petaurus breviceps papuanus; assembly: GCF_028583685.1. Classification (NCBI taxonomy): domain Eukaryota; kingdom Metazoa; phylum Chordata; class Mammalia; order Diprotodontia; family Petauridae; genus Petaurus; species Petaurus breviceps. The sequence goes on from NW_027185764.1 coordinate 124,551, forward strand.
CTGGATTCGCTGTGGTCTGTTTGTTAGACGACATTTCTGGTCCGGGCCTAGAGACACAAGTGAAGTCAAGTAACTGACAGGCTCTGTGATTCCCTACTCACTGAGCCCTTGGCTTTATGTGGGCCTTTTCCTCTGAATTGACCAGGATCATTTGCATACCGGAATGTGATTGGACGAAGCAACTCAGAGTCAAAAGAAAATGACACCAGTACTTTTATAACCCATAGGATAAGAAGGCCCTGACTTTACATTTGTATCCTTAAGAAACCCATTTTACCAAACCTGTAGCAGGTCTGGGAAAGTTTTATTATTTGTAGAAAATTCACAATTTTGCAAAATTGAAACCCGTGACAAAAATAAGCAGCTGCTTTGACTACTGAGGCTGAGATCATTCCCCCTCTACCTTTCCCTTCCCTTTTCTTTCTATGCTACCCTGGAACTCATTTCTCTGACATGTTAGCAGATAGGGACAAGGCAGAAATCTTGGCCTGTTCTCATTTCTAGGAGAGAGATCTATGGCTATTTTTTCCAATTAAAAGGTCACTTAATAGCGTGCTATTAATGTCTGCATGTGACCTCATGTGAATGTCATAACTGTGAGGTTAATGCTATTTCTTATCCCCATTTTTAAGATGAAGGCATGATGATTTGTCCAGGGTCGCAGACCTAGCAATTGTCCAAAGCAAAATTAAAACCCAGGGCTTCCTGATGGCTGGCAGAGCTCTCTGTCCACTCCTGGCCTCTGCTCAGCTGGTTCTTTTGTATGAGATTAGACATAGGGTGGCTTATCACTCTTTACTACTTAGTCATTGTGACTAAGCATTTTAGAGAAGCCAAGTTTCCTGTGTGTGACCTGGAATAACAGGAGTGTAAAGGTTAGACTTTAACAGCTCAATTTACACTGAGACTTTTGGGATATCTCACTTATGGATCATGGTAGCAGCTTTCAGAGCTGCTGGAAGGGTGCAGGTTTTGAGATCAGGAAGCCTAAGTTCGAATGCTGCCGCTAACGTTAACCACTTGGGTAGTAATTGGACAAGTCACTTTTCCTCTCCTGGCTTTTAGTTTCCTTTTCTGGAATATGGGCATGGTAATACTTGTATTACTTTGCCAGATTACTGGGAAGAAAACATCTTTTGAAGACTATGGGTCTCTCCTTTTCTCCCAGTCTTTTTTTTTTTTGCCTTTTTTTATTTTTGGAGGGGGGAAGACTGGGAAATTGGGGGTAAGTGACTTGCCCAAGGTCACAGGGCTAGTAAGTGTTAAGTGTCTGAGGCCAGATTTGAGCTCAGGTCCTCCTGAGTCCAGGACCAGTGCTCTATTCACTGTGCCACGTAGCCACCCCTCTCCCATTCTTAAAACTCCTTAATATCATCTCCCATTCTCTCCTCCTTTCCACCAGTCTCTGAGAAAGAGATAACCCTTCTCCTTGCAGAGGCTAAACTCTCTACATGTGCACTGATCCCATCCCTTCCCTTCTTCTTCCTCAACAGACTGTATCCTTAGTCATTCCCCCTTACTCTCAAATCCTCAATCTTTCCCTACTAATTGGTTTCTATCCTGTTCCCTTTAAACATGCCCAAGTCTCTCCTACACTTAAAAAATGCTTCTACTAGACTCTTTTTACCACCATCTCAAGCTATTGCTCTGTCTCTCCCATCTTTTCTCAGCTAAACTCTTAAAAAAAACCAATCCAAACTTATCATATCCAAAAATATATATCAAATTCTGCCTCTTGACAAAATGTGCTAGATCTCAGAGACATGTTAAACTCAACACAGCTGAAGCAGAACTCATTATATTTTCTCCTAAACCTACCCCCTTCCAAACTTCCATATTTCTGTTGAAGGCACCACCATCCCTCTGGTGTCTCAGGTCTACAAGCTTAGCATTATTCCAAACCCTCATTCTCTCTCGCTTCATAAATCCGATCCGTTGCCAAATTTTGCCTGCTCTGCTTTCAAACTGTCTCCCCCATCTGACCCTTTCACTTCACTCATAAAGATATCACCTTAGCTTGGGTTCTCATCATATCTCGCCTA
>NW_027185764.1:126602-128617 GCF_028583685.1 Petaurus breviceps papuanus
CTCATAAAGATATCACCTTAGCTTGGGTTCTCATCATATCTCGCCTATATTATCACAACAGTATTCTATAAGAACAAACACCAATAACCTACCTCAAGTATCTCACCATGAAAATCTTACCACACATTGTTGCTAAAATAATTTTCCTTAAGCACAGATCTGACTGCCGATTCCAGCGGCCTCCTATTACCTCTAGAATAAACCCCTCTTTACTGCAGATCTTTTAAAGATCTACACAGCCTTACCCCAACGTATCTTTCCAGGCTTATTATACATTACTCCCTCTTCTTCATTCTGTGAGATAGCAAAAACAGTCTTCACTATTTCTCACTCTCGATATTCCATCTCCCATCTCGGTGCCTTGGTGCTGGCTATCTGCCCAGGCCCGGAACCCATTTCCTTCTTACCTGCTTACCTTTCTCTTAGAGGTGTACCTGAGGTATCACCTTCTGTAGGAAACCTTTTCAGATCCTCCCAAATGGTCATGCCCTCACCTGGTATTTACTCTGTCTATAATTATTCGCTTTATTTTTGTTTCATATATTTTTTAAAAGTTGTCTCCTTGAGGCTTATTTCAAGTTGAGATGGTTTTGACCTTTTCATTTCCATCCCTACTGCCTAGCACGGTGGCTGGCACTTGGTTGTTGTTTACTCATTTTGGTCGTGTCCTCCTTTTTAGGATTCCATTGGGGATTTTCTTGGCGAAGACACTGGAGTGGTTTTTCATTCCTTCTCTAGCTAATTTTACAGATGAGGAAACTGAGGCAGAGTTAAGTGACTTGCCCAGGGTCATGCAGCTATTGAGTGTCTGAGATTGGATTTGAATTCAGGTCTTCCTAACTCCAGGCCCAGTGGTCTAACCATCTAACCAAGCTACCTACAGCTGGCAGTCAGTAGACAATTATTAAATTGATTGATTGATAGATTTATCAGTAGAAGGCTCAATAGTAGGTATGAATCTCTGCCCCTACTAAGCCCCTTGATTTCCACTCTGTAATCCTCAGTTCCTCTTTCATAAGAACCAAATTAGGTATTATACTCATTCTAATTTTGTTTTAGAAAATCATCTTCACAACAGCTCACAAACATGGTTGTTTTTTTTATTGAGTCCACAATCACATAATAAGAGGTTTTGCTTAATTTCCCTGCATCCATGCCTGGCAGCTACATTTTCTGCTGGTAACTTGCTTCCATACAACTTGATGAAGAAAGGCTTAAAGTTGTGGGCCTTAAGTTCAATGCATTCTAGCACACTTGGCTCATAGTTTCCTTCCTTCCTTAAACTGTAAACGTGAGGACTTCTGGAAGCCAGATGGTGGAGTAAGCAGTAAATTGCTGTGATGTGCCCATAGTCACCTCCAAAGAACCATAAAATAGCACCCCCAGAAGAAATCCTGCAACAGCAGACTGTAAAAAAGATGGGGTGAAACAATCTTGGAGCCCGAGATACTTGGAAGATCAGCAGGAAAGCCGTGTCTCACTCAGGTGAAAGGGGGAACAGTCAAGGAAAGGAAGTATCCCAGTAACCCAGCAGCAAACCAGCAGAAGATCCTGAGCCCTAGTATGGCAGAACTGGCAAATGCCAATGTTCCTCAGGATAGCCAGGGGAATGGGCAGACCCCAGCTCTGAGAACCACCATGAGCTTCAGCACAGACCTAGGCAAACAGGTAGATGGCAGCTCCATGGGTGCCTAAGCAACAGACAACCTCCAATCACCCTGCCTCTATGGGCTTCAGGGTAAACCCAAGAAAATTCATAAGCACCCCATCAGCCTTAGCACGTGCTAGACACCAGCACTAGGCAAGCTGCCAGACCCCTATGGCCTCCAGCAGTACCAGCCACCCAGACAGGAGGGACCCCCATGGGCCTCAGGTAACATCAGTGCAACACCAGGTAAACAGCCAGGGCCTACAGCCCCTGGCACAAGAGGCCTGAGACAGGGCCTCTTCCATCCTGGGAGCAGAGCTCAAGTTTAAAAGAAAGGAAAAAGGCCAAAAAAAGAGGAGTGTAATGC
>NW_027185764.1:128627-137133 GCF_028583685.1 Petaurus breviceps papuanus
CTGTGTTGGCAGACACCCTGGGGAAGCCGGGGTGCTTGCTGTTACAAGGAGCAAAGAACAACAAAAGAACCTAACTGCAGAAAGTTATTATAATGACAAGGAAGATGAAGACACACACTCAGAAGGGGACAACAATGTCAAAGCATCGATGGGCAAAGCCCCAAAGAAAAATGAGAAGTCATCTCAAGTCCAGAAAGAGCTCATGGAAGAACTCAAAACAGAGCTTAAAATAATGTGAGAGAGGTAGAAGAGTTGGGAAAATAAATGAAATTGATGCAAGAGAATTGTGAAAAAAAGAGTCAATAAGCTAAAAAACTACTTAAAAAGTAGAATTAGTCAAATGGAAAAGGAGATTTTAAAAACCCACTAAAGAAAACACCTTAAAAAATACAATAGGTCAAATTCTCCTCATGAAAAGGTGAGGAGAATTACTCCTTAAAAGACAGAATTGGGCAAGTAGAAGCTAATGACTCCATGAGACATCAGGAATCAATCGAATTCGAAAGAAATGAAATAATGGAAGAAAATATAAAATACCTCATGGGTAAAACAACTGACCTAGAAAATAGATAGATCCAGGAGAGGCAATGTCAGAATCATTGAACTGCCTGAAAGCCATAATCAAAAAGAGGATGTAGATAGTATCTTTCAAGAAATTGTCAAGGAAAACTCCTGATATCCTGGAACCAGAGGGCAAAATAGACACTGCAAAAACCCATGCGGCTAGGTGGCGCAGTGAGTAAAGCACCGGCCCTGGAGTCAGGAGGACCTGAGTTTGGTTCAGGCCTCAGACACTTAACACACACACACACACACACGCACACACACACACACACACACACACACACACACACACACACACAAACTAGCTGTGTAACCTTGGGCAAGTTACTGAACCCCAACTGCCCTCCAAAAAGGCAAAAAAACAAAAACAAAACCATGAATCACCTCAGGAAAGAGATCCCAAGATAAAAACTCCAAGGAACATTATAGTCAAATTTTAGAACTATCAGATCAAAGGAAAAAGTACTGTGTTTGGGAAGAAATTCAAATATTGGGGAGTAACAAACAGGAATACACAGGACTTAGCAGATGCAACATTAAAATATTAGAATATGGAACATAATATTCCAGAACACAAAGGATCTAAGAATGACCTGTGTGATAAAATTAAACATAATAAATCTAGGAAAATGGTGTAATGGAAATGCAAATTTAAAGATCTTCCCTGCCCTTAGGCCCTTTGATAAGCTTAAGAGACTCTTGAGAACCTTCCTTGATTTGAAAATATACTCTGCCTCCTAATAGGCTGAATGTGGTCACATGGAGCCTGTGGCAGGAGGCTTGGTTTTTAGGAATGCCCACACCTAGATGCTGTGTGATTGGGCAGTGGGTCAAGAGGGTGGTTACATTCTCTGACCCAGGAGAAGGCTATATAGACCCTGATGTGAGGCTCTGCTTTGGGGCTCACTTTGAGAAGTGTTCTGTGATTTGATCTGATGAGACTCTGGGCAGCCGTCTCCCCACCCAGGCCCTTAGCTTTGCCTTTGAGGATAAGAATAAGTAGGTGTTTTGGGGAGGAGTGGACAAGCACACGTGGTTTTGGAGGTATTTTGCTGGCAATCGCTCCTCTGGTGGTGCAGGTGGAGCCACTTACCTCGGCTTTGTCTACCCTTTGGATTTCGAGAGAACCCTCTTGGTAGCTGATATTGGGAAACCTGGCACTGAGAGAATTTAAAGGCCTGGGAGACGGACTTGTGAAAATCACAAAGTCTGATGGATTCATGGCTTTGTAGCAAGGTTTCAACATCTCAGTGCAGGGTATCCTCATCTATAGAGCAGCTTACTCTAGAATCTATGATACAGCAAAAGGTGTGCTCCCAGATCTGAAAAACACTCGTATTGTGATAAGTTGGATGCTTGCACAGACAGTGACTGCTGTCCCTTTGATACAGTAAGGTGGTGAATGATGATGCAGTCTGGGCACAAAGGAACTGATACCATGTACACTGGGACAATTGACGGCTGGAGGAAGATTGCTAAAGATGAGGGTGGCAAAGATTTCTTCAGGGGTTCCTGGTCCAGTGTTCTTAGAGGCCTGGGTGGAGCTTTCATGCTCACCCTGTATGGTGAATTGAAGAAAATAATCTAAGAACATCCTAACTAAAAAAGGGACCAGTGAATATAGACATGTAGAACACTTAATCATACTTAGCAGTTCTTTAAATGACTGACAAAGTCCAGCAGCAGGAGATAGAAAGAGAAATTCCATTTAAAATGTCTGCAAACAATATAAAATTTGGGAGTCTACCTGCCAAAACAAACCTGGGAACTACATGAACACAATTACAAACACCATTCACACAATATAGTCAAATCTAGACAAGTGGAAAAATATCAGTTTCTCACGGGTAGGCCAAGCCAATATAATAAAAATTACAATTTTGCCTAAACTAATTTCCTTATTCAGTGCCATACCAATCAAACTACCAAAAAATTATTTGATAGAGTTAGAAAAAATAACAACAAAATTCATCTGGAAGAACAAAAGGTCAATAATATCAAGGGAATTGATGAAAAAAAAATACAAAGCAATGTGGTCTAACAATACAAGATCTCAACTATATTATAAAGCAGTAATCATCAAAACTATCTGGTACTAGCTAGGAAATAGAGCAGTGGATTAGCGGAATAGATTAGGGATATAAGACAATGACATTAGTAACCCAGTGTTTGATAAACACAAAGACCCCAGCCTTTGGGATAAGAACTCACTATTTGACCAAAACTGCTGGGCAAACTGGAAAACAATAGGGCACAAACTGGGCATAGACCAACATCCCACACCATATAACAAGATAAGGTCAAAATGGGTGCATGATCTAGATATAAAGGGTGACTACCATAAGTGAATTAGAAGAGTAATAAATAGTCTACTTGTCAGATCTATGGGGAAGGGAAGAATTCATGACAAAAACAAGAGATACAGAGAATTGCAAAATGTAAAAAAGATAATTTTGATTAAATATAAAAGCTTTTGCACAAAGAAAACCAATGAAACAAAGATTAGAAAGAAAGATGAAAGTTGGGAAATAATCTTTACAGAAAGCATCTCTGATAAAGGCCTCATTTCTCAAATATATAGAGAACTGAGTCAAATTTATAAGAATACAAGCCATTCCCCAATTGATAAATGGTCAAAGGATATGAACAGGCAGTTTTCAGATGAAGAAATCAAAGCTATCAGTAGGCATATGAAGGAGTGCTCTAAATCTATTGCAGGTGCAGCATGCAAATTAAGCACTCTGAGGTACCATCTCATACCTATCAGATTAGCTAATATGACAAAAAATGGAAAATAATAAACGTTGGAGAAGATGTGGGAAGATTGGGACATTAATACATTGTTGGTGGAATTGCAAACTGATCCAAGCATTCTGGAGGGCAATTTTAAATGATGTCCAAAGGTCAACCAAGCTAAGCATATTTTTTGATCCAACAATACCACTACTAGGTCTGTATCCCAAAGAGATCATAAACAAGGGAAAAGGACATACATGTGCAAAAATATTTATAGTAGCTCTTTGTGTGATGGCTAAAAATTGGAAATTTAGGGGATGCCCATCAATTGGGGATTGGCTGAACAAGCTGTGGCATCTGAATATAATGGAATACTACTGTTCCATAAGAAATGATGAACAGGCAGATTTCAGAAAAACCTGGAAAGACTTGTATGAACTGATACAAAGTGATATGAGCAGAACCAAGAAAACACTATACACGGTATCAGTAACATTGTGTGATGATCAACTACGAATGACTCAGCTCTTCTCAGCAACATAATGATCCAAGACAATTCCACAGGACTCATGAAGGAAAATGCTATTCACATTGTGATGTGGAACTGATGGACTCTGAATGCAAATCAAAGCAGATTTTTCACTTACTTTATTATTTTTCATGTTTTTTTCCTTTTGATCTGTTTCTTTCACACCAGTGACTAATATGGAAATATTTTCAGCATGACAGTACATTGTATAACCTATATGCAAAATTGCCTACCATTTTCAGAAGAGGGGAAGGAATAAAATTTGAAACTCAAAATCTTGTAAAAAGAAATGATAAAAGTTGTCTTGACATGTAGTTAGAAAAATACTAATAAAACTGTAATGTTAATCATTTTTTATTGATATAATAAAATTAAAAATAAAATCTTGCCCATTGTACTCGGTGAAAAAGCTAATATAAGTTGGGTGTGCTTTGGCAAAAATATTTATTCAACTTTCCCAACTTTCCTTACTTGCTATGTTAGCAGCTGAATTAATTTATGTCATGGCATTTTGTAGAGAACTTTCAGGAGTTCCCCTCCCCTATATTATTAGCTGAAAGGTTATAGGGCAGATAAGCAGGAGGAAATATAACCATTTGGATGTAGAGAACTTTTGGGGTCCCTTGGCCCAGCTAAAGGAATATTCCCCTGCCTTATACAATTATCTACAAGGTTACAGGGCAGATAAGCAAGAGAGCATGTAATCTTTTTTTGCTTATGCCTCCAGATATGGTCCTATGATATTACCCTAATAAATAACTAACCTTAAGCAAGGGTAAATAGCAAACAAGATCAAGAGAAGGTCCTTGTACACTGTCTGCATTCTTTTGGGGTGTCTACATGCTTTTGGGTCACATAGACCTTCTGTTGGGGGGCATATAAACTCTGTGAGCCCCTTGTATCTTGGGCTCTGTATGAAATGGTCCTGTAATAAACAGACTATTGATTACACCCCCATCTTGTTATTTTGACCGCTTGCTGGCCCACCAGCTGCACTGGCCACAGTAGGATTTTTAGAAATTTATCCAAGAGATTAAGATAGTTCAAAGGCCTAGGTATTTACTTCAAAGGTCTGAGAACTCATCCTCATCCTATTTAGACCCCACTGAAAATTTATGAGTTATAATCAAAGCTCTACTTGGTAAAATAGGCTGTTCATCAAAGGTACTCTTTTTTTTTTTTTCAAAGCAATTGGGGTTAAGTAACTTGCTCAAGGTTACACGACCAGTTATTTCTGGGTGTGGTGCTAAGTATCAGAGCCCGGATTTGATCTCAGGTCATCCCAACTCTGGGGCCGGTGCCCTTACTCAGTGAGCCACCTGGCCGCCCCAAAATGTTAAGTGTCCGAGGCCATGTTTGAACTCAGGTCCTCCTGACTCCAGGGCTAGTGCTCTATTCACTGAGCCACCTAGCTGCCCAAAGGTACTCTTAATATCTAATATGATTGATAGTATCTTGATGCAGAATTAAAGAAGGTTCAAAAAACTTGTAATTTCAATACCAAATAGTACAGAAAAGTAGTTGCAGAAAGAAAGAACATGTTGCATATTAAATATTTTAAAATATAAAAGGCTATGATGTTTATTATGGAAGTCAGTAAATTTAATATTATATTTTACCAAGTAATTAGTACATGATATATCTTTTCATAATACATTATTACACTATCTCTAAGGGATCAACATTTATGCTGCTTCTCTCTGACTATTCTCTTTATCTTCTAATTCTCCCATCAGTCTCTCTTGGCTCTTTGATTATTTGACCCCTCCAAATCTTGCAAGTTTGTTAGTATTCTTTTGCTATAATTGATTGCCAACCAGACTGAACTCCAGGATCAACTACTTCAATGCTACCATCCTTAATATTCTAGGCCAATCTCCATGACTGTATCATCACTACCATCTACTTTAATCCATTTCTATTCACAGGATGAAAAACACTGCTAAAGCAGATACCATCTCCAAGATGGCAGAGTGCTTTGATAAAGCTTGGAAAAATCTGGACTCTAACAATTACTTGCCATATGACTTGGGGAAAACACAACCAGGACACTGAGTCCTGAACCTACCAATACTGGCATTCAGGTTCCATGACACAATTTGGGGTTCTCAACCCTCCTTCCCCATCTCTAGATATTTTTACTTTTCCCCCTTTCCTTAGAATTATTCCCTCTCATAGTATACCTCCTTTACTCTCCCAGCTTGCTTTACTTTTCATGTTCTTCTTACCTCCCTTACCTGTCCTGTCTTCAGTTGACATCACAGTCATCACCCTTTTCAGAATTTCCTTTTTTCAAGTCCTGACCAGTGCTTCCACCTTGCCCCTTAGCCTAAAGGCTCCATTGCCACATTATTCTGCTTCTCTTTCTTGCAGTCCTGAATCCCAGCCCATATTCCCTGTCCTTTAACTCCTCCAGTAACATATTCTTTCTCTTCCTTTGCCACATTACCTCTCCTTCATTATCCCTGGTTTCCCTCTACTCTTCACATCAATCCCCAAATGCTTTTTCCTCTCTGGACCCTGAATGACCCTAAAGTCAGCCAGCCCTACACGGACCTCCCCTGGTGAGGTTACTGGGTCCTCCTCTCATCCTAACTTCCTTGAACCATTGCATGGAGGAAGGAGATGACTAGTCCAGTGGAGGGCCTCTTACTGCAAGTAATTCTCAATCTGGCATCAGAGAAATTGAAATTGGTCCAATGATATTTTCCCCAAATTCAGCTTTCGGTTCCAGTCACTATATTTCCAGAAAGAGATTGTAGAATTTTGAGGAAAAGGTGGAGCCCCGGAGAATACATTTTAGGCTGGGGTAAGGCAAAAAAAGAAGCAATGCTTTTAATGGTCCAAAAAGTCTATGAGTTTTGCTTTTGTTTTGCTTTCAAACCCCACCAATCAGCCCAGGAATACAGGCCCTAGAGATGTTGGCAGATAGGTCAAATGCAAATGCAGGGCTATATCATACTCTTGAGGCAGCTTGAAGTATAATAGATGAAAACACTGGATTTAAAGTCAAATATTGAAATTTTTCTGTTTTCAAATTCTGCTTTTGAATTTCTCAGCTCTGCTACTTTCTCCCTGTGTCATCTTGAACAGGTTAGTTCCTCTCTCTGGGCATTAATTTCATCCTTTGTAAAATAAGGAGGTTGGCTGAAAATGATCTCTAAGTTTCCTTTCTATCTTGGAGTCCTGTAATCTCCACTGAACATACTGATCTAAATAAAATCAGGTCCTTACACTGCCACACACATCCCCCACTCCCTAACTATACAAAAACACAAATGGAATGTTCTTGAACATTTTTCCAAAAACCATCTGGTACAGTTGCCAATAAATTTGTTTGTGACAGAGAACTATGGAGCTCCTCCTCAGAAAAGCTAGCATTTGGGGTCAGAAAGAATCTAGCAGAAGTATTCCTCTTACATAATTATACTGATGCATTACATAAAATTAAAAAAAAACCTGAGAAAATAATAGGGAAAGAATGTGAAACTCAAATATCAACCATCTCTCATTTCCTATGTTTGTATTTCATATTTACTTACTAATGTTGGTACTTTGCTTTGTTTATACATTTTGTTGTTCAGTTGTATCTGATTCTTTATTTCCCTTTGGGGTTTTCTTGGCAAAGATATTGGAGTGGCTTGCCATTTCCTTCTCCAGCTCATTTTATGGATGAGGAAACTGAGGAAAACAGGATTAAGTGACTTGGCCAGAGTCACATAACCAATAAGTGGCTGAGGTCAGATTTTTGAACTCAGGAAGATGAATCTTCCTGACTCCAGGTCCAGCACTCTGTCCATTGAGCCATTTAGCCAATGCATGTATACTTATTTCTGTGCTTAAGTAACAGTTTAGAGAACTATATGGAACAGGCAATAAAGCATTGGACCCCCAGCCAGGAAGACCTTAGTTCAAATTTGGCCTCAGATATTCATCAGTTTTGTGAGCCTGGGCAAGTCATACTTGACCTCTATCTGCCTCAGTTTCTTTAGCTGTCAAATGGGAGTAATAACAGAACCTACCTCTCAGGGATATTGTGAGGATAAAATGAGATGATATTTGTAAAGTGTTTTGCAAACCATAAATCGCTATATAAATACCATAGCTCTTTTTATCCAAGTCCAGAAGAAATTTTAGCTACTTAAAGCAATACTGGGGGTTATAAATAACAGCAACTCATTATTAAGCTCGTAAAGTTAAAGGTAAAAAAAGGGACTAGGAAATAAATGGGGAAATAATAATCTGTGGATTACAAAACATACAAAATCACTTTTCTTTCATGTTATATCCCAAGAAAGGAAATTAAGACATAAGCTTGTAAAAAACAAAAACAAAAAACGAAAGTACTGACTTTTATAGGAATAATCTTATAGAAATCATTGTTTACTTAGTTTTAACATCAGAACTCAAATTACAAGTGAAAGATTCGATACATCCTTCCTAACTTTCTTTTTGGTCCAGACCTGTAGTTTCATAAGTACTAGGATTTTCTGGGGTGAGAACTACTTCTATGAATGTGGATCAAAAACTTATCTGTAACTGAGTTTTGTAGAGTTGCCATGGATACTGAAAGATTAAGTGGTATGATGATGGCATGTTAATATTTCATAGGTAGGGCTGCATCCCAGGTCTCCATGACTCCAAAGCCACCTATCAATTCACTATGTCCCTCTTCCA
>NW_027185764.1:137143-191453 GCF_028583685.1 Petaurus breviceps papuanus
TGTCACTTACTTAAGGTCACATAGCTAGTATATGGCAGAGGGCAGGGCTTGAACACAGGCCATTCTGACTTTGAGGTGAGCTGTTGATCTGATGTGGTATTTTGTTGCTGATGTTGTTGTTAAAAGCATAGTGAACTTTATTTGTTACTTTTTATAATCAATAGAATTTTATAAATCAGTTCTTCATCATGTAACCTTTTTGAGTACATCCATTACATATAAAACTTCATTTAAAAGTGAAATATCGAGGGGCTACTAGGTGGTGCAGTGAATAGAGCACTGGCCCTGGAGTCAGGAGGACCTGAGTTCAAATCCGACCTCAGACACTTGACACACTTACTAGCTGTGTGACCTTGAACAAGTCACTTAATCCCAATTGCCCTTCAAAAAGCAAAAAAAAAAAGTGAAATATCATTTCTAGCTAAGAATAGAGACATTATACAGCTGAAAAGCATCAGTATCAATTACCTTGGTCCCAGATGGGTTTTTCTTTTTCCTATTTCAGGTGCCTCTCAACTTCAGATTCATTTTAGCTTAGAAAAACTGCTCCCCTGAATTCTAATCTCACAAAAAGACCAGTTAAATTATATGATGTATTTTACTTACAAATTATATGATGTCCTTACTACTTTAAATTTTAATTAGTACTTTAATACACTAATTATTCTTTAATAAATTATCTGAAATGTCTCTTAGGATTCACTATTTTATCATTTTATCAATATGAGTAGTAAATCAGAAGGAGAATTTGTGATATCATCAATTTATACACAACTTCTTAATTAAAGAGGAAGAAAGAACAGAAATAAAAATGGGGGGCCCCCCTTTTTTACAGGTCCATTTATTTTACAATTAATATAGCAAGAGGGCCCTTTCTGAAATTTTTCTTTGAAGAGTAATGATTAAACTTTCAGTAATGTACAATAATAATAATAAAAAAGTGATATGCTGTATGATGTAGGGGCTCTTACCTTTTTTGTATGTGTCCTGGACCTCTGTGGAATCTGGTGAAGTCTATGGATTCTTTCTCCGAGTAATATTTTTAAGTGCCTAAAAAAATACATAAGATTACAAAGGAAATCTACTATACTGAAACCGTCATCAAAATGTTAAAAAAAATCACGGACCCTAGACTAAGAACCCTTCATATGAGGCAAATACATAAAGAACTACCTTACATTATTGACTTGCAGTATCTTACTTAATCTCCTAGACTTTAGCATACATATGTGTTAGCCATCTTTTCAGTTTCCTTCTCCCTCCTTAGGACACTTTTCTATCTCCTTTATCTTGTTTCAATACTTAAAGGATCATGAATTAAAAACTAGAAGGGATATTGGAGATCATGTCTTCCAATACTATTATTTTTTACAGAAGAGAAAACAGAACATAGGCATCAGGTTACTTGTTCAAGGTTTGGATTTTGAATTTCAGTTTTCTGATTCCAAGACCAATTTTTTTTAATATTGTTTTTTTTTTTCCAGTTTCAAATTCTCTCCCTTCCCCTTCCTAGGAGAAAGAAAAAACAAAGCCTATTACAAATATATATGTCATGCAAAACACATTTTTGCATTAACTATGTTAATATATTTTTCATCATGTCACTGGGCTGCCTCTAGGATTCATCTTTTCATTGATGTGGTTGCTTCCTTCAATTATGCTACCTGAAAAGTCTTCCAGAATTGGTGTGGCTTAAAAATTGTTTGATGACTAAACTTCTCTGATGATGGGGTTCTCTCTCTACACTTCACACTTACTAGGTTAGGCATAAAATGATAGACATATTTGCTTTTTAAAAAAAAGTGATAGACATACAACGTGTTTTCCAGGCACATACTCAGTATCTTTCCAGTATTTTTGGTAGGATCTCTAGAACTTATACTACATTGGCACAAATGTTATGAATTTTACAGTTCACCAGAGAAGTGTTCCAGGGAAGGATCTTTTTATATTAAACTCATCAAAATCATAGTTATTCCTTATCTAAATATGCCATATCAGTTTCTGTTGAAACATTATTTTTCCTATCTGCATAGCAATGTAATTTATCACATTCTTTCCCTTCCCTTCCTTTCTTTCTGTCTCTGTATATCTCTCTTCTTTCCCTCTCCCTCCTTCCTTCTTTCCTGATCTGTCTTTCTCCCTCTCTTTCCCTGACTCCATCTCTGTCTCTCTTTCTCCCCCTTTCCCTTCTCGTGCAAAGTGAACCCCTTCTAATTCCCTTCTTGTTATGTGGCACATTCTGCCTTTACTTCCTGATCCTAGGAAGGGTTCTGCTCTTTTTAAATTCTTGAAGCCCTACTTCCATTAAAAAAAAAATACCACCTTCATTCTCTCTGATAAGGTAAAGGTTTAGGATTGTCAAGTTCTTTTAAATTCTCTCTAGGTGGGAGACAAGATTGTGCTTTGAAAATAGAAAATAATTATTGACTCACAGAAAAACAAATATTCTATACTATGTGCAAATGACTGTAAATTCTACCTCTCTCCATACCTGCTGGAGTCTGCTTCTTTAGGTGTGTCTTTCTCACTCGTGGTCTTGTGACCAACCCTGAATCTCTCCCACCCCCAGTTCCCCTGTTCCCCCACAACTCTTCTTCCTTCATTAACACCTTGCCACATTCTAAGCACCTGGACAGCCCTTACCAGCTTTTTTTCTCTTATCTTAGGAGCTTTCATCTCCTTTACCTGGAATCTTTCTCGTGTTGTTCTACTTTCTGAAACAAGTTCCTTCATCTCCTTAGGCTCCCAGTTTCTTCTGTAAAATGAATGAGTTGGACTGGATGATTTTTAAAAACCCTTTGAAATACAAATATGCTATAGTTTTATGAGCATGTACTTAATTTTGTTGAACGTAAATACAAATATTCAGGTGTCTTTAATCCCTTCCATTGGTTTCATATGGTTTGCATCCCAGAATAAATCATCTGACAACTTCCAACTTTAGTTTTGTCTCTCTGGCATGATTAAAAACAACCTTATCTATTTGCCCATTGTCCAACCCAAATGTAGTTCATTAATTTCAATGACAATTGAAATCCAGGAGGTGATGGTTTTTTTTTTTTTATAATTTATATGACTAAATAGTCTCAATTTTTGTAATAAAGTCACGGAGAATTGAGTAACCTCCATAGTTATGCAATCTTGTTTAATCACATTCTTATCCACCTGCCTCTCTGATAATTTTAGCCTTTTCCTGAACTGAATGAGGAAAGAGAGAGGAGGGGTGGGAAGAGGGAGAGGGATAGATAGGGAGGGTGGAGAGGGAGAAGGAAAGGGATATGGAAGAAAGAAAGAAGGAGGGAAAGCAGGGAGGGAGGAAGAAGAAAAGAAAGAAATGTTCCTGGTTTGCTATAAAGCATCAGAGCCAGAACTATGTTATGTTTTGTTGTTGTATCTTTGCAATCAATCATGAAGACTTGACGTGCATAATAAGTGTTTATTGAATTGTGTTTTGTAGAATCAAATGCTACAATTTATGCCAAAGGGCTTGCAACCAGTATTGTTATGTAAATGTTAGTAATTAGTTTTATTATATACTATTTCTATTGATATTGTTTTAAAAATTACTTTCATTTCTCTCTCTATATATATGTCCTTCTACTTCTCCCGCCCAAGGAGTTTTTTTTTTTTAAAGCAATTGGGGTTAAGTAACTTGCTCAAGGTTACACAGCCATTTTTTTTTTTTTTTGTGTGTGTGGGTGTTAAGTATCTGAAGGTGGAACCAATCCCAAGTGGGTCCTCCCATCTTCCAGGGCCTGGGCTCTTACTCACTGCGCCACCTACCCGCTCCGCAAGGAGTTGTGTTTGTTTCTTTTTTTTTTAACAAAGAAGAAACAAAGCAGTTTAGCAAAACTAATAAGCACGTCAATTCAAGTCTGACATGATTTATTCAACTTCCATAGTCCCCCACCTCTGCAAATAATGGAGGTATATTCTTATACCATAGTCCTTCTTTGGGGCAAACTTTCTTAATATAATTATATTGTAATTTATTATACATTATACATAATTATAATTAGCATTTTTTTTTATTATTGCTGTTAGTGTTTGCATTGATATTATTCTTATGAATTTTGCTTTTCTGGTCCTGCTTACTTCACTTTATACCAATTTCTATGGCTTTCCCTTCATCTTTTCATAATTGGTTCAGCAGTTCCCCAAATACTGGGTGTCTACGATGTTTCCAATTCTTTGCTACTATAAAAGCTGTAGCCATAAATATTCTGATGGATGTGGGAACTTATTGCCAATAACATCCTTTTGGTATATGCCTAGTAGTGGGATCTCTGTGTTGAAGGGTATGGACAGTTTAGTAATTATTTTAGCATAACTGTAAGTTGTTTTGGTTGTACCAATTCACAACTACACCAACTATTTATTAATATAGTTTCCACAACTCCTCCAACATTAACTATTCCTATCTTTTTTCATCTTTGCCAATTTGCTGACTGTAAAGTGAAATCTCAGACTTATTTGTATTTATATTATTTTTACTGTTCTGTAGAAATCTCATCTGAGGAGTGGCTAAGTGATGCAGTAAAAAGAGAACCAGCCCTGGAGTCAGGAGGATCTGAGTTCAAATTCTGCCTTGACACTTAAAACAAAACTAGCTGAATGACCTTGAGCAAGTCACTTAACCCCAATTGCCCTACTTTCCCCCCCTCCAAAAAGCAAAAAAAGAAAAAGAAAAAGAAAAAAGAACTCTCATTTAACTCCTGTGAGTTATTACTTTTATTATACTAGTATTAATAAATAATGGGGACAAAGCCAGGAAAGATGGTGTGATCTGGTAGAAAGAATGATGTATTTAGAGTCAGAGGTGCTGCATTCAAATCCTACTTATATCACTACCTCTACAACTTTGGCAATATTCTGGGAATAATTTGTCTGTATAACCAGAGGTTTGGATTAGTGGGGTCAAACTCAAATAGAAACAGGGATAGCAATTTATATAAAAGGGCCCCAGCTGGCTGCATATTGACAATTTTAAAATGTAACATTATTTATGTTTTATTATTTTTATAATTTATTTTGTTAAATGCTTCCCAACTACATTTAAATATGGTTTAGGCCACAATCAGGAATTTTGGGTGGGCTATATGATTGTTGCCTCTGCCATGACCTCCCAAGTCACAACAATCCTACAAGGTAGGTTCTATTATTATCTTTTTTTTTTTAACAACTGAAAAAACTGAGGCAGATGCAGGGTAGGTGTGATTTGCCCAGAGTCACACAGTTTATCAGAAACCACAGTTGAACTCAGTTCTTCCTGACTCCAGGATCATTACTCTATGCACTGCGACACATATGCTGGTTAAAATGGACTGTAACAAGAAGGTTCTTGTTGATATAAATCTCTAAAGCTAGAAGAAAATGTATATGGAAACTACTAAGTTTTAGGTATTAGAATTTATCATCATTTTAACTGTCAAAATTTGGTACCATATGCCCAAAGTATTGCCTACAGGCTTAACAAAACAAATGTAAAACAGATATTTTCTCCATAATCATTTAATGTCTTATTTATAGAATGATGTCTTTATTTTTAAACATTTAAATTGTTTCTGGCTTTTGTCAATTATCTTATTCTCTGGCCAGGCCTCTTTGTTATACTTTTTGGGAGGCAACATTCTAGTTGGAACCCATAACGAGGATGTCTTGCCTGGCCAGTAAATCATCTATTTTATACATCATTCAAAACACTTGCCATAAGAATGGGACATGGTCTGGTCTGTGTGTATCTATGTAGGGGTTGGAGGTACGGATTACAAATTGAAAAAATTTCATCCCTAGACGAATTATTTTTCTAAGTTGTAATGTTCTTTTCTGGACTTCTTAGTTCTTCAAAGTTCTTTAAAATGATAATTACCTTCAAATTATTGGTAAGCAAACTCATTTTCAAAGTAATAATAATCCATGTAAGTCTGAGAAGTTTTTGCACTAGGATTTACCATCTATTTTTTAAGGTCAAACAGCTAATTATTATAATCCATTCTTGGTATTTCCTTTTCTTTCTTTTTTTTTTTGGAGGGGGGAGTGCAGGGCACTTGGGGTTAAGTGACTTGCCCAAGGTCACATGGCTAGTAAGTGTTAAGTGTCTGAGGCTGGATTTGAACTCAGGTCCTCCTGACTCCAGGGCCAGTGCTCTATTCACTGCGCTACCTAGCCGCTCCTCTTTGTATGTTTTGATGAAGCATTCATCCAGGGCAAACAGCACAAAACTCTAAGATTGGTACCTCTCCACATGCATGGTGACATACAACATGATACTGAATTCCTGGAATGGACTTCAATTCTATGGGTATTATTCCTCATAATGGTTTCAAAACCCAAGAATATTTCTTTTTCTTTGTATCTTCAGTGCTTAGCACAAGGTCTATTATTGATTAAGCACTTGACAACTGCTTATTCGACTGATTTTTATATGTCATTGTTCATTTTACTTCATTTGAGTTACAGAATCAAGAAGGCACTTACAGATAATATCACCTCTCCTCTATCGGGAGATGAATGTGTTGGTCATATAAATACTCGCTACATCTATAATTTTGTAGGTGGGTGAACTACTGATGTAGGAACTCCCTCCAACAATACAGATTGGTGTGGCTCATTTATGACTTAGGAGATGTCCAATGTGACTTGCTGAGGAGCCAGCAGCTGACGTTGTTGGACAGACGGTGAACAAGAGTCGGGCTAGGTGAGCATGGTTAGACGCAATCCTGGTTTAATGGAGTAGTGTAGTTGATTATATATCCTTCTTGCTTATACGTGGAAAGTTCCACAGTGAACTCTGGATCACCAGTTTCTCAGGAATACACTCAGTTAAATACAGATATCAGGAAAGACCTTGACTAGCAAGCTTCTTCCTGCATATCCAGGCTGCTTGTGGCAGACACAGCAATATTTCTTGATATTGATTGCCAAATATTATTTTTGGGGAAAGATATGGCACACCTGTCCAGAGCGGACTTTCATCTTTGCCAATTTGCTGACTGTAAAGTGAAACTTAAGAATTATTTGTATTTGTATTATTTTTACTGTTCTGTAGAAATCTCATCTGAGGGGTGGTTAGGTGGCACAGTGAACAGAGCACCAGCCCTGGAGTCAGGAGGACCTGAGTTCAAATTTGGTCTCAGACACTTAACACAAAACTAGCCATGTTGACCTTGGACAAGTCACTTAATCCCAAGTGGCACCCTCTCAGATTTGAACAAGTCAACAAGTACTAACTCATACATAGCTCAAGTCCTTCAACTCAGAGCAAGTCAATAAGTCTTTGGACTCAGACACAAGCTCAAGAATCCATTAGACTTGGCCCTCCACACTGAGGGTCACACAGATAATGTCAGGGGTGAGATTTCAACTGACTTCAAGGACAACATCATATCCCCTAAACTTTGTTGCCTCTATCTATAAAATTACTTTCGCAAGAAGGATTTGAAATCTTCTGGGGGGAGGTATTTAGGAGTTATTACTTCATTTTAAAATGTCTAGGTGCATCCAGACTTACAGATATACAAACAAATGGCATCAACAAAACTTTCAAGCATCCATCATCCATTGCTGGTAAGCACAGGTTGCTGAGGGACAGGGCAGGCAGAGGAAGACATTGGCTTGTCCCCTTTTTCTGTAATCTCAGGAGCACAAGATTCTTGCACATATGAGTAGAAGACATTCAGTGATCATTGAACTTCAGACTCAAGGCAGTCATCTCAAACATGTGAAGGCAAAGAAATATACATTTATAAGTGCCTTCTATGTGTTAGATACTATGCTGAGTGTTTTTCAAATATTATCTTTTATTGTTATTATTTTCTGTTTTTTTTTCTTCTAGGTTTTCCTTCACCTCTGCGTATTTGCACTTCCAATCTAATGTTCTCTATTTTGTTTCTTTATTGAGGCTTGCCATTGCAGATTCCAGTTTTTCTTTACTATTTATTTTTGTTATGCAGTTCATAAATTTTGCTTTCATGATTCTCATTTCTCTTTTAAATCACTCAAAAATACTATGTTGTGGTTCCATATTCTCCCTAAGGTCCCTTATATCTCTGTCTCAACAACTTTTGTATCACTTTCCTTGTTCTGTAGTATTTCTTTTTAAAGACCTGCACTCATTTACTAGATCTGGAGGCCATATTTCCTTCTGCCGTTACGGTTTTTCTTTTCGTCCTGTCAATTTACCCGTTTATGTTCAAAGTTCTTGAGATACCCTCTTCCTGAAATCTTGGTACTTTCAAGCTTTTCTCTCCCTTATTTTCCTTATCATTTGCCTATGTTCTGATTGTGGTTTCCCTGGGAGCTAGATTTCATAGCATTTCAGCTTCCTGCCACACTGAGCAATCCTAGTTCACCAGCCTAGGTTTCTGCCCCAACTGTGGGTTTCTTTTATTGCTTTTTTTTGTGGTTAGAGCTGGATGCAGCTGTGTTAGGCTCTTTCTCTCAGGCTTGGTACAGTGTCACACAGCCAGCATCCTGTTCTGCTGGCTTGTCCCACGCCTCTGTCTCTCAGTTCTTTGGTTCAGTACCATCAGTTCAGAGTATATTTTCCCTGACACCAGTAGTTCAGAGCCTTACAATACGGGTGCCTCCAGTGATGCAGGCCCTGCTCCTGAAGGGCTGTGGCCAAGCTGGCTGTCAAGGCACAAGCAAATTTCTGAAGCCTAAAACTGGGAACTCCAGGCACTGGAAAGAGAGAGAGGTTACTAGGGTTCAGGAGTGGGTTTTGATGTCAGGCTGTATCACTGTCCTGGGTCTGCTAGCAGAGCCTGTCAGCAGTGTAGGAGATGGGGGAGGGGTGCTGAGTGGGCTCAGAGACAGTGGGTATCAGTTCTTCAGCTTTAATTTTGACTTTTGGATTCTGGGTGTCTTAGACCATAGAAATAACTGAAAGTGTTTTATTGTTGGCTCTAATATCTGTTTTGGAGAGATTTTAGGTCTTGTAGAGATTAAGGAAAATATCTGTTCCACTCTCTTCTGACTCATGTGACCTGGAAGCCCAACTAGAATCTTTGCTGATCCTCACAACAACCGTGGAACACAGGTACTGCTATTATCCCTGTTTTATAGTTTTATAGGAAACTGAGGCAGAAGGTAAGTGACTTGCCTGGGTCAGACAGCTAGTAAATGAATAAGGTCAAATTTGAACTCAGGTCTTCCTGGCTCCAGGCTCAGCACTCTACCCACTCTCTACCCACTGTACCATCTAGCTGACTCACAAAGTGGCACAATTAATGCTTAATGTAAACCTGTTACTATGAGTGGAAAGCATCCAATGTTCATCTGGCAAGACATCAAGTTCATATATGAAAGACAGCAAAGCATTCCAATAATTTATTTCTATCACCTTGCTATCTTGTCCCTTACATCTGCATGTAGTTTTCTATAAAAATCCAGTTCAACGTGTCTTCTAGGTCTCATCTGGGGACCTTTGTCCATAGAAAGCACTACTTTTTATCAGTCCTTTTGTAAGCATCACAAAAACGTTTCGAATAAAATAGCAGAGTTAAAATTTTCACTGTTATGCTTAGATCTGCATATTTCATGGATGAAGCCATTAATGTTAGTTGTTGAAAAAGGTCATCCCAGTGTGCTTTGGGAAGATAGGAAAGACAGATATGTGGTCGACAAGACATTTGGCAGTAACCTTTGTGTTCATATTTATTTTGATACTTTCTTTTCTATGTAAATTCTTTGCCTTCACTGGAGGGAATATAATGAAATGGAGCCTTTTACTGTGAGACAAGTTTTAGTTAATGAGAGTGAGCAAAGGCATCTGTTGTCAAAAGAACTTTAATGTCTTGTTTCTTTTTCCCCTCTCTGTTATTTTATTTGTGTCTGATAAAAGCTGTTTGAGGACATGTGAAGAGCAGAACAATTGATTTGCTGAGTAAAAATGTGCAAAGAAAACAATGTGTGTCTAGTTGTAAATCTATGACTGAGAAGAGATATCAGAGTACAGTGGAAATGGCCCTGCCTTTGAAGTTAGGGTCTGGGTTCAAATTCTGGTTCTGGGCAAATCACTTAACCTATTTCTGCCTAAGTTTCTTCATTAATAAAATAAAGGGGTTGGATGAGAAGACTTTTGACATCCCTCCCAGCTCAAAATCTGTGACCTTCTGTGAATTCAGCCACTCTCAGTCTTCTTAAAATTTAAGAGTTTGTGTGATACTTCAAGGTGATACACATACAAGAGGCGATACTTCACCTGAGATAAATACAAAACTTTAACACAAGAAGTTGTAGGCGTTTATAGGAAAACCTGAGAACAGTAAGAGTATCGCCGGTAAGTGGGAGCTATGCCCAATGCTGGGGCTCTGACCAGAGCTTCTCAACATTCCATCCATTGTTAGTTACCAGCTGTTTTCAAAAGTTTGCCATGGGTTGATGTCTAATCCAGCTGTTACCATACCCTTCAGCGTTCTTCAGAATCTGTATAGATGGAGTATTATGGAAAAGGGGGTCAATTTGCATCTAGAGGACGGGGGTTGATGTCAACTCCAGTGCTACTACTTGCCACCTATGTGAATTTAACGACCACTTAATCTCCCTGCTTTATTTCCCATCTTTAAAATAACAAAGTTGGGGTAAATTACTTCTGAAGTCCTTTCTGGCTCTAGATTGGGAAAGTCTGGGTTGTCATAAAGAATATCAATTGTAGGGGGTGGCCAGGTGGCTCAGCGAGTAAGAGCACCGGCTCCAGTGTCGGCATGACCTGGATCAAATCCAGGCTTAGATGCTCAGCACCACACCCAGAAATAACTGGCCGTGTAACCTTGAGCAAGTTACTTAACCCCGATTGCTTTAAAAAAAAAAAAAAGAATATCAATTGTATAACTTTCACTATAAGTATCTCCAGGGCTTTTTCTCTGAGTTTTCCTCTCACCAGTCCCCCTTCAACATTCTTCATCCCTATAATCTTAAATGAAATTAAGTAAGTTAAGTGAAATTTTTAAAAATACTTCATAAGCAAAATCTTGGTGTCCTGTGCATTAGACTAAAATAAAACATCCAATTCAATGGAAAATGTCTTGAGTTATCTCCCACAATGAAGAGCTGTTCTTACAATTTCAACACATACAAAGGATTATGTAAGATTGTTTTAATGAAGTTTATATTCAGATTACAGTTAAGCAGTGCAGGCATTAAATTACATCATTAGACATGGGTTTGACATCTGAGGAAACATTTCCAAACACAAGAAAGAGTTCACAGCACAAGCAAACTGACTACATCTATTTAGTTGTTAACATATGCAGAAAATGTCAAGTAAATCATTAATAGAAATAAAAAGCAAAACAACTGTTCCTCTCACATTTTTTTAATGGCTCAAAACTCTACAAGAAGCATCTACTAAGAAAAACTTACGACTGTCCTAATGCTTGAGGGATCCTGGGTCAAAATCTCCCACTGTCACAATTGGAATGTGATTCACTGTGTTCACATGAGCATCAAAAGACAAAGGAGTCTTTCAGAATAAAGCATATATTCTAGATGTTACTTATTACTGCTAATGTGACTAAAGGTCTATTTGACTTTTTTCTTTTCAAAATCAGGAATATAATGGTGCTGGGTGCAAAATCTTTCACGGTGTTGGATAAGAGCCACGTGGCTGTCTAAGATAAACAGCTCCATCTGCTGTGGCATTCTTAGGAGTTCTTCTCAGAAATCTTGATTGTCACAGTCTTGACTTCAGTATACTCATGGAGACCATATTCTCCCCTGGAAGTGAAAAAAAATCCAAAACAGCACTTAAGTTACCATTATCCACAAAGTATAGTCAGTGTCTCAGGATGAATTTGGCACTGTTCATTAGGGTAGGTATGAGAATGGGTGGGGGTAATGATAGAGAGAAAGTCTTAGAGTCAGGAAGATCACATTTCAAGACTGCTTCTGACCCATGCTAGCTGGGTGGCCATGGACAAGTGTCCCCAAGCAACTCTTAAAGGGAATAAATTAGAGATGAATTGATTATCTGAATCAATAGAGTGCATTTCTACTCTGGGGGTTTCCAATTTTCACGAAATTATAGGTATGGACCAAAGAGCATTGGTGTCAGTGTTTTGAGAAGTGATTTACCTTCTCAGAAGCATCAAGTACTAGGTTCATCATCTGACCTAATAGGGCCTTTTGTAAAATCAAAACAAAACATAGAGAAACCAGCTTGGGGCTTCTAAAGAGAAATTAAGGGTTTTTCACACGAACAGTCAGATTACAACCAAGTATTACAGGTACTTCATTAGATAGAATGTGTGGTCTGTCCTGCTGTGCCCATTCTCATTTCATGGAGCATATAACTTAGCCCACAATCCCTTGAGAAGGAGAAGTACAGGCCCAGCAGACTGTGTTGCAAGATGGGTTTGGAAACAGCTCTCTCTAGACAAGGGGATCTTCATATCTTTTTGTGTTGTGGACCTGCTTTGGCAATCTGATGAAGCCTAGAGACCTCACAAGCATGTTTTCAATGTATAAAATAAAATACATAGGATTTACAAAGGAAATAAGAGGTGAATGAAAAAAAAAGATGCATTTTTATCCCATCAAGTCTGTAGACCTCCTGAAATTTATCCATGCATCCCATGGAGCGGTCTATGGATCCAAGATCTATGGATCCAAACTCTGCTCTAGACAAGTGAGAGGATTCTTCTGCTTCTGCTCATGTTAGGACAAATTCCCAACCACCTTGCCCTGGTTATGACTTTGGGCAAGTGGGATTGTACAACACCAGACTGCAAAGTACATATATTTTTTAGGTGACTATTAAAGATGAGGAAACTTGATCTTCACGGTAACTGTGAAAGCATTTTCCAGTTATTAATAAGTTAAGTAGTGTTAAGTAACTGATTAAGCCATTGTTCAATAAAGGGTGACCATTGAAAAGACAAATTTAATTACAGTGTGAATTAATTTCCAATGTTGGTTAGACAGAGGAAGGGTAAACTTAGATACTTATTACCAGTACAAAATAATAAGTATCTAAGTTTACCCTTCCTCTGTCTTATTTTTATTTTAAAAATTTTATTATATACTTCCTGTTTTGCTATATTCATTTTGTAGCATTTCTTTGAACCAACATTGGATGAGAATGAGATCCAAAGAGACATCAACAGTCTAGAATATTGGGCCAAATCTAGTAAACTGAAATTGAATAGTGATTAATGTAAAATTGAGGGTTTTTTTTTAAATCAACTTAAAAAATGTAAGAGTGAGTAAGCATGGCTAGCTAGCATTGTCTGAAAAAATTCTGAGTTTATACTGACACAAAGCACAATTGTGAGGAAATGCTGAAATATGGAAGGCAAAGTTGGTGCCTGGTTCTTAGGCTACTTCAAGGGGCATGTAGTTTCCAGGAAGAAGCAACTGGTAGACCCAAAGGAGACTGTGAGGCCTCCAGGAGCAAAGTATTATGTTCTGGTTCCACATTTTAAACTAGTTTAACAAATGTCAAATTAGAGAGCACTGGAGGTTGGTGACCAATATGGTAGAAGACATCAAGATCATGCCAAACTAACTTGTCAGCTAAACTTCCCAATCTTAGTTCCCAGAGGGACTCGTGTGGTGGCACAGTAGCTTGACCTTAAACCTAAGTCATAACATGCTTTTCTCTTTTAAGTTCTTATTCAAGAAATTATATGCATATTTGTATGTATACGTGCATATATATGTGTGTATGTATATATGTTTATGTCCTGTCAGTTTGTAATTTCCCCAGAAAATTATGTTTCGTCACAACTTCTTTTATATTAGTACTGAGCTAAGTACTTTCTTTACTATAATACGATCTTTTAAAAAAATTAATAAAGCACCATCAAATAATAAACTTAAGGGATCTGGGGCAAATTGATTTTAATATTCTGTTCATAATACATGCCAGTCTATGAAGTTTGATAACATATGATTTGCATCTTATGATGTGCCAATTATTTTTTCACTATGACAATTTGCTTTCTATTTTTTACATGAGTAAAATAATTTCTGATATACTGAAGCTGACTGTAGAAAAGTCTGAGATGACTGAAGTGATTTTATAATCAGTTTACTTTTAAAAAGATATCTATAAGGGTTTCAGAAGGACCTAGAATAAGGGGTAAAGGTCCATGAAAAACCACTTTGAGAGGAGTGGTAGTAGTAATAATAATAATTAACAATATTCATAGCTAGCATTTATAGTACTTCAAGTTTTGAAAAGGCCTTTACAAATATCTCATAACAAACCTGGGAGGTAGGTGCTAAGAATAGCCTCATTTTTTTTTTTTTAAAGCAATCGGGGTTAAGTAACTTGCTCAAGGTTACACGGCCAGTTATTTCTGGGTGTGGTGCTGAGTATCTGAGCCCAGATTTGATCCAGGTCATCCCGACACTGGAGCCGGTGCTCTTACTCGCTGAGCAATCTGGCCACCCCTAAGCAATCGGGGTTAAGTAACTTGCTCAAGGTTACATGGCCAGGTGTTTCTGGGTGGGTGCTAAGTGTCTGAGCCCAGGATTCAATCTCCAGGTCTTCTCAACACTGGAGCTGGTGCTCTCACTCGCTGTGCTACCTGGCCGCCCCGAATAGCCTCATTTTATGGATGTGGAAACTGAGGGAGAGGGAAGGTAAGCAACTTGTCTAGGAGTGCCAAAGGCTCTGGGTTATATGTCATTTCTTCTGTGACCTTGACCTTTCCTCAGCCTCAGTTTCTTCATGAAAAATAAAGGACTTGATAAAAAATAGAGCACTTGGCGTCCTCTAAAACACCCTTTATATGTTATCCTCTGATTCTTCTCCTGCACTCCCCACTCATCCTAAAATTTGACTCTGGGATATAAATATATGGAGTCACAGATTTAGAATTGGAAGGCACCTTGGGAATCATCTCATCCAGCTCATTCATTTTATTCATGAGAACAATGGGGCCCAGAAAACTTAGGCTGTTAGAAGTCCGAGTGTTTTCAAATGGCAAAGATGGAATTTGAAGAATGTTCCTCTGATGCTAGAGCCAGAGGTTTTCTGTCTGTTTGTTTGTTTTTACATGTTGCAGGGTCAATTAAGGTGAATTCACTGTGATAATTTTGATTAAAGATGAATACAAAAACTGAGTTATGTGAATGAGCCTTGGAGATCTATTGATCTATATGGAAATCTGACTTACGTATATTTGTTGTTCAGTCTTTTACAGTTGTGAAATGAAAAATGAGGGTGGGGATATAGAGTCAGGGGAAGAATTGGCCCCTTTCATCAGGCTAAGGAATTCCACTCCTGGAATAGAACTACCATCTCTTGCTATCACTCAGCAGGTCCTGTGTAAAATAGAGGTAGCTGTACAGCTCCCTAGGGCCCTTTCTTTGTAATTATGAGTTTACATAGGAACAAAAATTGCATTTTTTGTTTTAATGAATATAAGTATTTGGACCCCATCTTTTGTCCAGAAAAAGTATGTGTGTATATATGGACATAGCAGCTAGGTGATGCCACAGTGCGGAGTGCCAGGTCTGTAGACAGAAAAGACTCATCTTGAGTTCAAATCTGGTTTCAGACACTTGTTAGCTGTGTGACCTTAGGTAAGTCACTTGACCCTGTTTGCCTCAGTTTCCTCATGTGTAAAATGAGCTGAAAGAGGAAATTGCAAACTACTCCAGTATCTTTGTCAAGAAAAACCCAAATGGGGTCATGAAGAGTCAGACACAACTGAAAAAGACTGAACAACAAATATATGTACAGGCATATAAATTCACATATATGAATATGTATATGCAATATCTCTATCTACATCTATCTATATATCTAAATGCATGCATATAAAATATAAGTGTCTTTATATTCTTTTCATACTAAGGGGAGAAATCTAAAATTCCATCAGCCATTTTGGAAACGGATGAGAAATACAGGTGCATGTTCAAGTAGACTCAAGGTATTGTCCTAAGAATCCAGGAGCGTGGAGGTCTCAACAATAACATGGAAATAAGTCTCCAGCGCATATTACAATCAGCTGGGGATAGCACAAAAAACCTTACTTACAATTCGCGCCCATTCCCAGACATCTTGAATCCACCAAAAGGACTTTGAGCAGAAACCACACTATAGCAGTTCACCCTGAAAAGACAAGAACATTTTGTACTTATTTCAAGTGATCCAATAAAGCATTTAAATTATGTATGAAGTTTATTTGTTTCTATTTAAAAAAATTTTTTGGACTGAGCTTGTGACTTCTTTGGTTATAAGTGGTCACTTTGAACTCCCAGTAAGGAAACTTTTGCTGCCATTGCAAATAGTGGCATTTACTTAACAACTTAAGAGTTTTGGAGAATTGTCTGACTTACACAGCAATTATGTCAGAGGAGAGACCTGAACCAAGTCCTCATTCTGAGTTCAGCTTTTGAAATACATGTCACACTGTCTTTCTGTGAAGTTGATAATAAGTGGTTAAGCCAAACTTCACGTTTACTTGAATCGACAGGTCAGCTAAAGGCATTTAGTTAGCTCTTCAGATATTATTTACAAAGTAATTTGCATTTTTATGGGCAGCTAGGTGCCTCTGTGAATAGAGAGATGGACCTGGAGTCCAGAAGACTCACCTTCGTGAGTTCAAATCTAGTGGCAGATAACTATATACAACAACCAACAATTAGCAGCAGCTTGGCTATCCCAAGTGCTATTAAGATATCCATGGTTAATTCTGGAAAGCTAAGAGTGGAGTACAAGCTTTGCCATTTTCTACTAAGCCTGGAAGCATCTCAGCATGGGCCTAGAGACAGACTGTGTCTGTCATCCAAGGACCAGCCTCTCTAAGTTCAGAAAGAACAGTGTCCACACAGTGATCCTTCTCCCCTTTCCCCACCCCCTCCATTTTATTAACCCAAGAAACACATGCAAGATGACCAATTAAGATTTAGGCCAGGAGGTGGAGAAAGGTCACCAACAGCATAAATGAATGGAGAGAATGCTTACATCAAAGAAATGTTTTAAATACCGCTGGGAACAATTAAGCTTATGAAGTATGCTAGACAAGTTTCTAGATTTTTAAGCAAACTTGAATAATTCAAATTCTGAACAAATTCCAGAGATTTAGTTTTGTTTCCTATACTTTGTTTTGGTAGATCTATGAGATAGGTTTGATTAAACTGGAAGAAACCTTGAAAGTCATTTAATCTACATTTTACCGAAAAAAAAAGCAGGCCATAGAGGTCATGACTTACCCAAGTTCTCTTGGTAAGCATCAGAAGGGGGGATTTGCACATAGGTTCTTTATTTCCAAGTCACTACCCTTTCTACTATTATCAACCGCACAACATTCCATAGGAAGTAGGATCCATCTTTTAGGAAAACAGCGGTGATGAATGGGGACAGAGAGGTCCTTAATGACTATAATATGTAAATTATAGATATTAAAACGCTCTTGATGATTGAGCAGCTTGGCTTGCTGGTATTAATTCTTTTGAAGCATCTCTCTGGCATTTTGTAGTACAAGGAATTTATTTTTAAAATACTTCATTCCTTGGAATTACTATTTGCATATACCACCCCTACCAAAATATATACCAAGAAGACATTAAAAAAGCTCATCTCTACCAGAGATCCTGGTATGCTGAGAATGGCTGAACAAGGTGTGGTGTATTGTTGTGATGGAATAAAACTGTGCTATAAGAAATGACGAGCTCAGTGATCTTAGAAACACATGGAAAGACTTGCACAAAATAATGAAGAGCGAAATGAGCAGAACCAGGAGAACATCATATACAGTAACGGCAACATTATTTTAAGAACAATTTTGCATGATTAAGTCATTTTGACTATTATAAATAGCTAAATTAACTATAAAGGACATATGAAGAAAGATGCTGTCTGCAATAAATAGAAGTATGTATAGAATAGTTCTACATACATGTGCATATACCCACATGTGTATATAAAATATACACGGATATATGTGTGTATATTTACACATATATACACCTATTTGTGTCTAATAAGGACCATCTATAGGATGGAGGCAGAGAGAGAAGGAAAAAAAAAAGCTAAAAAAGGACATTTACGTGATAACTATTATATATTTAAAAGGAATAGTAAGTTGTACATAGCAGGGGGTGGGGATAGCATATTTGCAGTTCTTGTGCAATCATCTTTTTTATTATACTATACTATAGAAATACTTGTTTTATTCCATAAATTAAAAATAAAATAAGAGAATAACAAAAGACCTTGACTTAATTATATGTATATATGTATATGTACATGTATATGTATGTTCTCTGCACTTTTCTCTCTTTTCTATAAGGTTACAATAGGTAGTTGACAGCAGGTTCCAGGTAATTTTTGGCCTCCTTAGCAAATCATACACCCTTTTATTAAGAATTTGACCATTCAATAATACTTGGACGGATATTGGGGAATTATTGCAGTTAAGAAAATGGAAAGACTGATAATGTTTTGAGTTCTAAAGACACAACATCAGCACTTTCTTTTGGCCATGTTTGTCTTCAGTTGTTTGACTCACATTAAAAGAAACTATTCCACAGTTTTAAGACAGTGAAAGGGAATTTCCTGAAGAAGAAATGATCAGTGATGCTGTTAATCTTCAACTCAAAAGCTCTGTTCTTGTTCTGGGTCCCTCTTTACATATCCAAGCTACATGTTCTCCACTGTGATGTATAGGAAATTAAATCATATTCCCAAGGCATAAAAGAGCTAACTTAAAATAACAAAGCAGTTTGTTTCTGGAAATATACGTCATAAGGACACACACACACACACATACACACACACACACGGCACTACTGAGTTTTCAATAATGTTAAGTATGACCAGGGATTTAAATGATATTAATTAAAGTTGATAATTTATGTCACCCTGCATACATTATCTTCTATTATCAAAGATTCTATCATTTTAAATTTGCCATTGTTAATGAATTACAGTGGGGGAAAAGTGTTCATTCCTATACCTGTACTTCAAGTCTGGGAGTTAAGTTAATACAGTCAGATTGGAAACTTAGAAATGTTCAGTAGTAGGAAATGTGTAGGCGTTCAAAATTAACAACATTGATATCAATTTCTCTGGGGAAATTTTACCAGAGTTGTTACTCAAGAGCCATTTGATCACAAGATTATTAATTTTAGATCTAGAAGGGGGCTTGGAGAACATCTAGTCCAGGGGTGGGGAACCTGTGGCTTCAAGGTCACATGTGACCCTCTGGTCCTCAAGTGCAGCCCTTTCACTGAATCCAAGCCCAGTCAAAGGGCTATACTTGAGGACTTAGAGGGCCACATGTAGTCTTGGGGCTACAGGTTCCCTACCCCTGATTCTAGTCCAATATCTCATTTTACAGATGAGGAAAATGAGGCTCAGAGAAGGTTAAATGGCTTGCTCAAAGTCACACAAGAAGTGTCAG
Source organism: Petaurus breviceps papuanus (assembly GCF_028583685.1). Classification (NCBI taxonomy): domain Eukaryota; kingdom Metazoa; phylum Chordata; class Mammalia; order Diprotodontia; family Petauridae; genus Petaurus; species Petaurus breviceps. Next base: position 156,508 of record NW_027185764.1, read on the forward strand.
AAGTGTGATTTGAACCCAGATCCTTGAACTCCATAATACAGTGTTTTTTCCACTGTAATAAAAAAGAAGGGAAACATGGGGACTACTGAGAAGATAAAGAGTAGGGATGACTTTGAAATGCTAAGAAGTTGATGGAGTCAAAGGAAAAAAAAATATTCTTTATGGTGGAGAGACAACGTGAACAGTACTTCTCAAATGTAGAAAAATCTTTTGGTTCCAGCAATTCCTTAGCACAGGGATTTGAAAACTGGGAGTAGGGACGGTGACCAAGGAGGAAATGAATTGTGAGCTGCTGTTGCCACTGCATTTTGTTGTTGGATAGAAAGTTGTTCTCAAGTGTGATGGAGGATGATTGTGGAGGCAATCATCTGGAATAAGAAGGACCTCCTGAGACAAATGGCCACTTGCCCTAGCCTAAGGCAGAACAGAAAATAAATAGGAAGCAGGGCCTTTGAAATAGGAGAGAGATCTCAAAATCAGTACACTAGGTAAAAGTGTTGCACAAGAAACTGATCAAGCACATGAGGACACTGAATAATACTGTAATTATGTGTGACAGTGTACTCTAAGAGCAGTGGAACTGAATTTCAAGTCATAGGACCGAGGTTCAAATTCTGTCTCTACTCCGTAAATTACCACCTATGTAAACAGAATGTCACTTTATCTCTAGGTCTCAGTTTCTGCACCTATAAAATGTAGGCTTTGAATATGGTAATCCCTGAAGTCTTACTCACCTCTAAAAGGCAAGGTCTTACATATAACAAGGAGAGAGTCAGGGTGCAAGTCCTACCTTTTGTACATACTAGCTGTGACAATGAGAAAGTTATTTAACCTCTCACTGTCCCAAGCCATTCTCTTAAAATTGAAAGTAGCAGAGAAGGTACCAGTGTACATTGGTAAAAGAAATGTCCTCACTGGGAGTTCCTTACACCGATAAAATCACAAAAATTATATTTATATATGTGTTTTATATATATATATATTTACATATTGGGAATTCCTTACACCAATGAAATCACAAAAATTATATTTATATATGTATGTGTATATAGTTACACACACACACACATATATATATACATACCTACATATATATATATATATATATGTATATTTAATGTTATATAGAAGAAAGTTTCCCAAGCGTAAGGACTGTGCCATATACTTTGCTAATTTGTCCCACAACATCTGGCATAGAGTTAAACATGGAATCACTGCTCATCAATAACTGTTGATCTGAGTTGAAACTCCCCCTGCTGGTGCTGAAAGGCAACTCCTACTGTAATTTAAAATCAGAGAGAGGTTCCTGGGACACAGGAGGTTAAGCCATTTGCCTCACAGCTATTAATAGTCAGAGATGAGGTCTCAAACTCCAGTCTTCCTGACTCCAAGCATGGATCGCTATCTACTAATACCACCCTGCCTTCCAAATAGTTAAAATTAAATAACAAATTTCAGGAAAATATGTTCAAGATATAAGCCACATAGGGTGAGCAGACCTTAATTAAATTACAATAGCTATTATCTATAAAATTATCAGTAGCTCAGAAAACAGAGTAAGGCTACACCCCAGTAGGCCACCTGGTCTGAATGACAAACAAATCTGATTGTATAAATGTCCAGGTTCTTCTGTTAATGCTATTTGAGATGTCATATAATTCTAAAGGCCACGTGAATAATGTTTAACTTACCAGACTGTTCCAGCTTGAAGGGCAGAGGAAACTGTGATGGCCTTGTCAAGGTCTTTGGTGAAAATGCCGGCTGATAAGCCATAGTGGGTATTGTTGGCCCTCTTGATAACTTCATCAATTGTTTTAAACTTCATGATTTGTTGCACTGGTCCGAAAATCTGCTCCAAAGGGAAGAGGAAAGATCAGGTGGAGAGGAACACAGAGGAAGGCTTTTGGTCTATGTTCCTGTGCCCCAAATTTTATTCAAATTTCACTTAAACATTTACATATTTAAACATTCCTCCTCAAAATCATTTATTGGAGCTGTTCAAATACCAACAAAAAGCCATAGGAAACAATGCCTGACCTCCTGGAAGAATATATTCATTGAGGTGCCAGTTATTTTAACTATATACAATTATTTAACTATATAGCTATAACTATGTGTACAACTATTTTAGCTATGATTCTTAGCAATTAGACTGATCCTGTTTTAGGATTAGGTGGCTAGCCTTGATCAGTAGTTACAGCCAAATGTCACACTGCCAGTTTTGTCCCAAGGTAGGAGGAAGTTATTCAAGCAAAACCAAGAAGCGCATGAATGTTCAAAACTCAGCTCCATACCTCAATTCCCTACGGTTCATTAATTTCAAATTGGTTGCATGATCCAATCAGAAAGAATCTCACTCAACTTCTGCTTACTAGCAGAATGATCATGGACAAATCAGTTCCTCTCTCCAGGTCCCTATTTTCTTCACTTGTAAAATTAAAGGGTATGACTAGATTTTTTAAACATACTTTCCAGCTATAAATCTTATGATCACTATGATCATACTCTAGCCAAAGTATTTTTCTTCCATTGATGGTTTTTTTTTTAATTTGATGGTGGTGATTGTAAGGCCACATATTTAAATATAGTTTTATTTTTAATTTATTGGTTATATATTTTCAAACATAATATTAAGTCTAAAGTTATATGGGCACCTATAATGAATAAATGTTAATAGTTCAAAAGTGCACTGGGATTTTTAGATATTTGCAGAGATTACTTTGGGCTGCCTCTTTGAGATAAAAAGTCATTTACTCTGAGAATGAACAGAATAAATAAATCCTCAAGCATCTGTGGTCATCTGCAGGCTTTTGGGTTCTCCTTGCCCCTTATCTTCTAGGTATGCTGTAACCATTCAGAACCAAGATCTTGGCCATTTTCCCCTTGTCCTGCTGGAGCCAAGAAATACACATATATAACTGGGAAAGAACTGGTCTGAGGGCAGGGAAGCTATGAAAATATTTGTTAATTTTAAAAAATAGTCTAGCTTACAACCCTTTCAAGTTGGGTCAGTACTTGTTTATTTTGTAAACTAATTTACCCCACCCTTTCCCCGTTTTTCCATTTACTTTCTCCAAGTTTGTTATAAAAGGGGTTTGACAGAATGATCCTAATTTTCCCTTCTTCCCTGAACTAACACTGGGGAAAAAAATTCCCTGTGCAGCTCAGCACATTTCTCATCTCATTATCTGTCGTCTTCAGGTGTGGGAAGGGGGATAGCACCTCTACTCTGCCACCCCCCACTCACACTGTCTGAGATTCTCGTGATTACCAGTTTTTTGGCTCTCACAGTGGTCCTGCTCATCCAGTTCCACCATGGTAAAGAAAGCCTGGTGTATGCCCTCATTGTTAGTGATTGTGAAATCTGGCTGTGGAAAGAGTGTATGAGGGTTGGTCTCAGGACCAAGAGAGTTGCAGAACGATTTGGAAGAATTTTCCCAGTGGTAGGTTTTCTTTCCTTTGGCTCCAGGGGACTCCTAATCAGAGCTTTGTGATGTCAGGCATGAGTGAATAAAATGGCTGTGTACAAATCTCATTCTGCCCATATGATCTTAAAAGATCAGTGTACCTCTTTCTTTACCTACCAGGAGATAGGGCTCAGAGAATGAGAACAGCCACAGCATGGGTTCCTATAGAAGATTTTGGAAAACCTCCAGTTTGGAACTATAGTTAACCCTCCATTTGGTGGCATTATGGAATCTTAAAAAGCTATCAAACCCAGCCCCACCTCTCCTCACAAGAAATCCCTCCTGTGCATAATTGCCTCTTTATGGATTACCTATAGTATATTTTAAATCTTTGATTGGGTTTTCCTCACCACCAGATGAGCTTCTGGATTACCTCTTAGAAACTTTTAATTGGTATTCATTCAGGTAATGCAAGCCCATTTTAGAACTTGCCCAAGAGGGAAAAAAAAAAAAAAAGTTTGGAAAGTAAATTTCTGTGTGTGTGGCTGGCAGAGGGGGAGGGGGATTAATGTGGCTGTTACCCTAGGCAAGACTTGGGCAAGAGTGCTCATTTTCCTCATGTGAAAAGTAAGGAATAAAGGCCCACAAGTATACATTGCATATGTTTTCAGATTTTGTCAATGTATGGATCAGATATGCTATCTTTTTTCTTTTAAAATGTTACTTGTCATATGAGATTGTTCCATGGGAGAGGGAGAGGAAGGGCTACTGGGGAAAGTGAAGGTAACAAAATATATCAATAAAAACTTTTAAAAATAATTTTTAATAAATGAAGTGAGTTAAATTAGGTGATATCGAAGCTAATTTCCAGTTGCAAAAACAAACACTATGCTTTGGAATTATCCATATCAATTGATTTCCTGTATTTGTTCAGCTATCTAAAAATGGACAGTTTTCAAACAACCATACTTAGGGAATGCTTCTCTTAATTACGAAATGGGAGATTAAAGGGACAGAATGTTGCATATACTAGCAGAAAATCATTTTATGGGGCGGCCAGGTAGCACAGCGAGTAAGAGCACCAGCTTCAGTGTCGGGATGACCTGGGGATTTTAAGAGTGTGACCCAATCACTGAAGAGATTAAAAAAAAAGTTTGTGGGAAAAGAATGAGTAAATAGGATGATGATGGTTATATAAAAAAAATGAGGAGGTATTTCCAAGGATATTGGTGAATTTTGCTAGGAAGATGTAGCTGATGTGTTTTCTATATTCTTGTCACCTAATACATGCAAGGCACTCTGTAATCCTTACAATGCTACCTAAATGTGATGTCATGATTATCACCTTTCTTATTATTAGATGGAATAGGAGGAAGAGGAAGCAGAAATTTCAGTTTGATAGAAGCAAAAACCTCTTAACAGTCATTGTGATAGGAACCCTAGTCTAATAAAGGCTGTGAAGTGTTCATCTCTACAGATGCTACAGTCACAAACAAACAACCAGTTTGTTCTGGGAGGCTTATTTATCTGCAAACCTTAACTCAGTATGCTGGATCTGATGGCATCTCTAGGTCTGTTCCATGTGTATGATTCTTTTTTTTTTTAATTGCCCTTTTTCTTAAAGATCTAGACATTTTAAGCCAGAAGCTTTGTAAAACATCACACTTTTTTTTTCTTTTGATTAAATGAGAAACAATCTCATTTGTTACATTGTCACACTGCTAGTCAGAGATACACTTCAGTGATCAAGAAAGTCAGTGTTGGATCTAGCAAAGTCCTCATTTCTTTTTTTTTTATTTTTTTTATTTTTTTAAGCAATTGGGGTTAAGTAACTTGCTCAAAGTTACACGGCCAGTTATTTCTGGGTGTGGTGCTAAGTATCTGAGCCCAGATTTGATCCAGGTCATCCCGACACTGGAGCCAGTGCTCTTACTCGCTGAGCCACCTGGTCGCCCCAAAGTCCTCATTTCTATAACATTGATTTACAAAGAAATTATTGTAATCTTGGTTTTCTGATTCTTAAACGAGTTCAGTGTTTTAAATGATACTTCACAAACTGCGGCCAAACCAGAAATTACTTTCACAAGGGGAGACATTATAAAGGTTTCCCAGAGTTGAAAGGGAGTCAAATCTCTATCTCATGTATTGCTTATTTTTTAAAGTGTTTTTTTTTTAACACATAGAGGGAGATTTTCCTTTTCTATTCTGTCTGTGTGTATATATATATATATACATATATATATATATGTGTGTGTATATATATATATATATATATATATATATATATATATATATATATATATATATATATATATATATATATATATATATAGCTGGGAACTGCTATATGATAATTAGTAATTATTGCCAGATGGTTTGGGTGTATTCAGTGTTTCCCAGTCTAGATGACAACAGCTAAAACAGCATCAATGGCTAAGAGAGGAAAATTAAGATGAAACAAGAAGCAGAGAGAAGCATCTACTGGGAAACTTATTCAATCAGTCCTGCCTTGGAAATGTACCTTTTGTGTGCAAGTGTGTAGGCAAAAAAGAAAGTAACTTCAAGAACAGAATGTGACCGAGTCTTACCTCTTCTTTGGCAATGCGCATCTCATCCGTAACATTAGAGAAGACTGTGGGCTCAATAAAGAAACCCCTTTCTCCCCACGGTCCTCCTCCGCATTCCAGTTTGGCCCCTTCCTTCTTCCCACTCTCAATGAGGTCAAGTATTTTGTTGTGCTGCTCTTTATCAATCTTCATGAAAATATGAAGGGGAAGGGCAGATTGAAGGTCAGAAGAAAAGAAAGTTTAATAATTTAGTATTTCACTGAACTTGTAATTAAAAAAATATCATTATCAACATCAGATATTACATCAACATAGTTTCTTTGCCCTGGAGTTTAATTTATTTTATCCCTAGAATTAATTGTAAATCTTATACTACTACATAAAATGTTAATTGTTATTGTTGTTGTTGGTAATAAAAATGTTAGTGTTGAGAAATCATACGGCCAGGTAATTCAACCTGGTCTTTGACACGTGGTTAAAATAAGGGTGAAAAAATGCACCCTGCTTAAACAACGTCATTTGGTTGGTCTTTAGTTTCTTTAGGAATGCAACAGTTTTGGATTCTAAACCATCTCGTACTAAAATCCTTATGGAAGAATAATAGTGTAATTCTGTCAAATTATAATTTGGCCAGCTTCTATTCCAACATGCTGAAAAAGTGGAATAAGAAAGAAAAAAAATCATTTATTCTGACTTTACTTTTATTTGGCACAGCACAAGAAGATTAGAGTCATGTAGTACTGGGATTACAATTTAGAAGGGTGGTTGATCCCAAGGTGTTTTACTCCCCCCCCCTCCAGATTAGTTCATCTAATATTTTTATTAAAAAGAATGCCATTGATACTTGTTTTGAATTTTTTTTCTATTTTAAATTCCAATGATTATAAATAGCAAGTAGAGACACACTATTTCATCATCCTGTCTTAGTTTCTTGCATAATCCTATTTACTAGACAAATCACTTCATGTCTTTATAGCTGTTCTTTGCAAGTCTCATTTAAAGATAATTGGCAAACCCACGTTTGAATATTTTTTAAAACTCAGGCATAGTTCCATTTAGAAATTTCAGAATGTGTTGACTGATATTAGTCAGGCGAGCCTAGGAAGTTGAAAGTTTGTTTTCAAAAAGATGTCCTTATCAGATACTTACTCAATTCTTTATGGCATTAAAAAAAAAATGAGGTCTGGGTATGGATTATAAAAAAATGAGGTCTGGATTACACCTGTAGTCCCTGATATAGGGGGAGGCTTCAGCCTGGATTGCTCCTGAATTGGGAATTCTCAGCTGTAGCAGGTCTGAAATTGAGAGTCTGGACTGAGCGCAGAACCAATATGATGAACTCCCAGGGTGAGGAGAACACCAGCTTTCCCAAGAAAAAGCAACCCTATCTAGATTGAAATGGAGCAGGTCAAAGCTTCCACACTTACTAGCAGTAGGATCAGGTCCATCAGTACCCAATGAACTTCTAGCCGAGGTAAAATAGATCACTTCAAAAACAAACAAAAAACTACCCCCAGCACAATAAAAATACATTTGAACATTCACATATCCATTATTTTTCTTACTGTGGGAGGTTTTTTCTTTGTTTTTTCATTATGTAACTACTGTCAATCCATAAGAGTATAAGAGAGCCAAAGAACACATGGCAGGCTTCCCAAAGTAGGGCACTTGTATGGGTCAGTTTCTCCCATCACCTTCTGTATTCTACCACTGTTATAAGCATTCAGGAAACCACACTGTGAATTCTATAGCTATGAATACAACCTTAACTTTCCAGTTTGGGCTCTCCCACCATACTCTCAATTGTCTACAGGGATGTCACTTCACAATAAACTAGCAGGATCACTGGGAACATAAATCTAGAAGTAGAAAGAGCAAGGGGGAAACCAAGGCCAAGAGAGTTTTAGTATCATATCCAAGGTCACAAGAATAATAAGTGGAACAGCTTAATATCACGTCTAGTATGTTTTCTAAATTGACATTATAAAATTACAAGTTAATAGATTTAGATTTGGAGGCAATCTTAAAGGTCATCTAGTCCAGGGCTTTTCAAACTTTTTCCACTTGTGACCCCTTCAGGACTTATGATCACATGGGGTTGTGACCCACAGTGTAATCTTCTCATGTTAAGTAAAGCTGAGGCTTGAAGAGATCAAGTGATTCGCCCAATGTCACATGGTATTACATCTGAAATCCGAACTCAGGTCCTCTGACTTCATTCATATCCAACATTCTTTTCATTCTACTACACTGCTTCTTCCATTCTGCAGACTAGTTCTGTCTACCCTGTTTCAGTCTTTGCTAGAATGATTCTTCTAATTTCCCAGGCTGTAAATATTGGAGACATGTTTGTCTCCTCTTCTTCTTCCCCTACTTCCTTCATCTATCCTATAAAATGTCCTGCATATCTAATCCTTTCTCTCCATTCCTGCTGTTATCATTGTGTCCAATCACCTCAAGCCTAGATTATTGCAACAGCCTTCTCTCTCCTCTAATCCATTCTGCATATATGAAGCTTGTTAGCCTAATCTTTGTAAAATACCACTTTCATCATCCTTCCAATTTACTTCATCAAGTCAAAAATCTTCATTTTGGCTTTCATTTTCAAACTCCTTCATAATCTAACCACACCTTTTATATATGACTTTAGTTCTCACCACTCCCGGTAAAAGTACCTCCTTCTCCCAAAAAGGCTGGTCTTTTTTATTGACTCTTAAATGTATGCCACGCTATCTGCCACGTCTTTCTTATTGTTTATGACATTACTCTTTCTTTCCTGGAATGGTCTCTCGTGTGTCCCTGTCTTTACAAATCCCATCATTCCTCAAGGCCCAGCTCAAACCTTCTTCTCTAACTAGTCCAGTCTAAATTGATCTGCTTTTCTGAATTAGACTGTAGGCTCTTTGAAAATAGGAAGAAAAAAAGAGCTCTGGATTTGAAATCGAATCTCGTCCCCCAACTTGAATCATGCAGCAATTTTAGGATCCTCCATGAGTATAGACTTGTCTGAAATATTTCAGACCTAGCTAGATCTGGACTAAGTCCCTTCTGAGACTTAGGGAGTCATATTAGAATACTAAGACTGTAGGTAGGGCTATTGAATATCTCATATGATTGACATTCCATATTGAGTGTCAGGTAAACATAGGCAATTCACAGTGAATTGTCAATCAAGTATATTTTATTTTGCAATTTTTGTGGTCAGATATAAAAACTAAACTATACAATATTTATCTTTTGTCTTCACAATGGAAAAGAATCCTAAGAAGTGACCCATCAAATGGGAGGATGAAGCAATAGGTCAAGTGTTCCAGGTGAATGGAGTCTGTCTTTATCATAAATTCTTTCCCACAATGACAACAAAAGGTATTTTTAAATTGTGGGGAAGCCCTAGGGGTGTTTCGGGCCTTTTTTTTTTTTTTGGTCTCAGCATACTTATTGGTTTAAATGCAATCTATGATAAAACCTTTTCATTATTTTGGAGGATTAAGGTTTAATGAGCTGTTAAGTCACCAGCCTATTGACAGGCAAACTCTTTGTTTCTTAGAAGACTGTATCTTCTTCCTTTTGGAAGCAATAAAACATCTGAGTTTTCTTCTAAGTCCTATAGGTCTCCTAGTCTATCTAGTGGGGAGAACCCCAGTATGGGTTCCATAGCCAGCTAGCTGTCTTGGGCTTAATGTTTTAAGTTGGAGAAATTCTTCTTTATTTCCACATGTGCATCTTTAAAATACATAATTTGAAGAAATCAAACTTAAATAAATTCCATTGAAAATACAAATGATGCCCTTTTTTCTGACATTTGTTCTGATGTGGAAGATTCAATCATAAAACAAAATTAAGAAATATCTTGACCCTCTTTAACTTACCAAATTTGGTCATATCAGTCAACTTCCTTGAAAAGTATTTTAGAAGCAATGTACAGTTCCAAAATGGCAGAGGTATAAAGGAAATACTGCTTCATTGTAAAAATGTGTATGTATTGGGACCAATAGTTTTCTATATAGAGAGTCTTCCAAATCCTAAGAGTTTCTTGTTGGGTGACTTTGTTGAAAAAGAAATAGTGGTCATGTTTTCCTCTTGGAAAGTTTGCTTTCCTCTAGGAGTAGTAGGGGAATAAATAGAATACCTTGGTCTAAATGGATATGGAGGTGAAACTGAAGGGAAGAACAAATGAAATTATTTCACTGAAGGTCAGTGTGTATTTAAAAATTAGATTATAGGGTGGCTAGGTGGCGCAGTGAATAGAGCACCAGCCCTGGAGTCAGGAGGACCTGAGTTCAAATCAACCTCAGACACTTAACACAAAGGCCTAGCCGTGTGACCTTGGGCAAGTCACTTAACCCCAATTGCCCTCTAAAAAGCAAAAAAAAAAATTAAAAATTAGATTACATCATGGACTCAGATAGAGGGGAAAACTACTAAGTTTTGGTTCTGGTGTAGTCTCAATCTGAAGAAGGTGAATGGTACAAATAGGAAAGGGAAGAGGTCTGAGAAATAAGAAAAGAAAGCAATTTTGCTAGCCTGTTACTAAATAGATTGGGAAAAAGTTAAAACAAAGCAAAACAAAACAACTTGCTGGAGGAAGGAGTTGGCTTTAGTAGCCTAAATGAAAGGTGTAAGCATTTATACATTTTATGTAATGGAGGGGAGTGTTTAGGACACAACCATCTTCAAGGATGGCTTTGGGGTGCTAAATCAACTGGTCAGAGTGTTTAGAGTAAAAGAAAGATATGTAAATACATCTTGGCTAAGCATCCTTGGTAGACATAAGGGAGGAAAAACAACATGCTGGGGAAGTGGGTTTCACTTGGTGTTCATTTGGTGAACAAAGGAAGCCAAAGATACTGGTGAGAATTAAAATTATTTCACCCACTGAATTTGGTGGGATTTTTTTAAGATGAAAAATTGTCATTGTCTGAATTAAAAATCTGCCTTAATTGGTTTCAGGAATTAGGATTAAACAGCACGGCAAGAGGAACAAGGTCTGGAATTCTGAATATCATGCCAACTGGTTTCAGTGATTTTTTAAAAGACATCAAGCCAGGAATCATCCTCATTTCATCTAGGAAAGACTAGAGAGAAAACAGAGCAAGACTCCTATTTTATATTGCTGTGTGGCTTCTGTTGTATGTACTTCCTTATTTACCGACCTGAGGGCCTTGCTGTACACTTGGGTTCAGAGGATCCCCAAGAATGGATCTCTTGGCACGCTCTACACTTCGCTGGACAAACTCTTCATAAATAGATTCTTCCACAAAGATCCTCGATGCTGCAATGCAGCACTGGCCTTGGTGGTAAAACACGCCATGATGAGCAAATTCCACAGCATTATCCACTGGAAAGGAAATAACACAAAGTTGCACATTAGTCTAAAGGAAAATATTTTCTCCCCAAAGTTGTTCTTCTATGAAGGGAAGGCCTGAGTTCGAATCTAGTTACTATTAGTTACTCAGAAAATTAGTAACCCTAGCAAGTCATTTAATCTCTGCCTCAGTTTCTTCAAATGTAAAATGGGGATAATAATTGCACCCACCTCATAAGGTTGTTCTGAGGAGCAAATAAGATACTATTTGTATGGCACCCAGCACAGTGCTTTGCACTAGAAAAAAAGGAGTATTTTCTGACCCTTAAAATACAGAGCAGATAGTCTAAATGGTTTTTGGACTTGATTGCCACTGATTATTTGTTTTGGGGCCTAGATTAAAGCTGGATAATGAGGAGAAACTTGAAATGGCTGTTTTTAAGTCTTCAGCGTTAAATAGCATCAAAGCATCACTCTGAAAAGATTGGAGTAATTGGTCTTTGATGTACAAACCAATTATAAAAGTGACATCTGGAGTAGAAGCTAAAGATTCCTTCATATTTGAAATCTTTTTATTCCTGCCTCCCAGGAAATATCAAAAAATGCCTTAAATACGGTATATTTCAATATAAAACCCTACCTGCCTATGTACTGTGGAGAAAATGGCATGAACCTTTAAAAATACTATGGGAGTTTTATACTTATTTCTCAAAGTGAGAAGCAGCTTAGTTCAGTGACTAGAGCACTAGACCTGGGATAGGAAAGGCCTGAATTTAAATCCTGATTGGGACACTCGCTGATTATGTGGCCTTGGTTCTTAGTTACTTAGTCTCTCTTGGCCTCAATTTCCTTATCTGTCAATTGGGAATAATAATAATACCTACCTCACAGGGTTGGGAGCATCAAATGATATAATACAGGTAAAGTAATTTGTAAGCCATAAAGCACTCCATTATTGTTAGATATTACGAGCTATTACTATTAAAATCAAAAGACAACAGTCTCCTTTAAAGTCGAATTATCTAGGAAACTGAAACTCAACTGTAGAGTAATTTATAATAATTTCTAAAATTCCTTTACTAAACTGCTAAGATTAGCTTATTTCCTGCCCCAAAGGGAGTTGCAGGTTATCCAGTCTTTGGTTTAGGAGCCTCGGTGATAATTCCCTTTAGCACCTCATTTCAGATCGTTTAAAGCAAAAATAGGTGCCATTTTCTCACATGCTTAATTAAGTCCTTCTTGTAAAAAAAAAAGCCTTTTCCAAACATCGTAACAGGACATCACCATCTAGAAAGCTATACAGGCATAATATCTAGGGAAACACGGTAGAGTGCAATGAATCAAAGGGCCACGTGTCTTTAGACTTGAGTTTATTAATCCTCCTGCTGATATCACAATGTCACAACATCCTTCATCTGACTCAGCCCATTATATACTACAAATAACATTTGGATTTTTTTTTTTTTTGCATTCTGAAAGAGACCTTAGTAGAATGTGATCTCTCGATTCTGATTATATTTTTAAAACTTAAAATGAAAACAAGGCTGCCATATATAGATTGGGTGTGGCAAGTGTTTGTACTACTGCACTCATAGAACGCTAGGCTGGACTAGGCCTGAAAGTTATTTAGTCCCATTCCCTTATTTATAGCAAAGCAAACAGACGGAGAGAGGTTATGACTTGCTCAATGTGTGAAGTTCCTTGAGGACAGAGCATGGATTCAAATCCAAGGTTTCTGACTGTAAGAGAGGAATCCTTCTGACTTCAAGGCCTGTTAACTGGTCACAAGACTGTTTGTGAAGGTGAATCAAGAGATCCACCCAGCCAGAATTTAGGTCCTTGAATAATGCTGGTCAGAAAATGGAAATCAAGGGAAAAGAAAGGTCAAAACATGAACTGTACTCACAATCAGCATCAGCAAATATAATGCAAGGACTCTTTCCCCCAAGCTCCAGGGTAACCCTTTTCAGATTGCTCTTACCAGCAGCCTCTTTGATTAGTTTGCCAACCTGAAATGGAGCATGAAAAGGAAGGTCATCTGAGTGCTCCTCTTAAGAAAGAATGTTTATCTGAGATTTCTACTTTTGTAATAAGGAGAGAATCAGATTTCATTTGAGGAAAATCATTAAACTGTCATATTAGAGAGTTGGCATCTCACTGGCAATGCTAATCTGTTTTTAGTTATAAAAGCTTTCTGTGCCTGAAGACACACAGTTTTAAGGAAGACCAGTATGATGTGAAAGCAAAAAAAAAAAAGCAGTTGGGCAAAGGGGTAGGGGATGAGTGAGAGGCTCAGGGCATAGGATTAGAGACTGAGGTGTCAATGATACCCCAACTGCCTCTGAACCTAAGGGAGGCTCAGGGCATAGGATTAGAGACTGAGGGGTCAATGATACCCCAACTGCCTCTGAACCTAAGGGAGCAGTATGGGTACTGTTTGGAAATTAGAGTGCCTGGATTCAATTCCAGCTCTGCTACTTCTTACAACTCTGAAAAGGCAACTTTCAGATGAAGAAATCAAAGCTATCCATAGTCACATGAAAATAAAATGCTCCAAATCATTACTAATTAGAGAAATGCAACAACTCCGAGGTACCACCTCATACCTATCAGATTGGCTCAGATGACAGAAAAGGAATGTAATAAATGTTGGAAAGGATATGGGAAAATTAGGACATTAATACACTGTTGGTGGAGTTGTGAACTGATCCAACCATTCTGGAGAGCAATTTGGAACTATGACCAAAGAACAATCAAATTGTACAAACTCTTTGATCCAGCAGTACCACTGCTAGGTCTGTATCCTAAAGAGATTTTGAAAAGAGGTAGAGGGAGGATCTGTTAATACAAATATATTTATATCAGATCTTTTTGAGGGGGCCGAGAATTGGAAATTGAGGGGATGTCCCTCAACTGGGAAATGGTCGAACAAGTTGTGGTATATGACTGTAATGGATACTGTGCTATAAGAAATAATGAACAGACAAATTTCAGAAAATCCTGGAAAGACATATGAACTGATGCTGAGTGAAATAAGTAGAACCAGGAGAGCACTGTACATATTAACAGCAAATACTGCATGATGAACAGCTGGGAATGACAACTATTCTCAGCAACATCCAAGAGAATTCCAAAAGACCCACGATGAAAAATACTATCCACACTCAGAGAAAGAATTGATGGGAGTCTGAATGCAGATCAAAACATATATTTTTCACTTTCTTATTGTTTTATTTGGGTCTGTGTCTTCTTTTACAACATGATTAATATGGTAATATGTATTATATACATGTATAACCTATAACACATTGCTTACTGTCTCAGGGGGGTGTGGGTTGAAGGAGGGAGAGAGAAAATCTGGAACTCAAAATTTGTTCAAATTGAACATTAAAATTGTCTTTACGTGTTACTGGGAAATATAATTTTAAAAGTCTAACAATTCTCTGTTCGGGGAGGGAGAGTGGGGAGAGTTTGAACTATCTGATCTCTAAGGATACTTCCATATAAAAATCTGTGGTGACCTGTTCATCTCTAGCATTTCACTATTTTCCTACGCAAATCCTTCACTAAAATCAAACTGATCCCTCATAAGCCTATAAATCTTTAGTAAGCTTTTTCACCAATGCACAACCTTTTCCTCCTATGTAGAATGCCCAACTCATGGCTTCCATTTTTTAACCTCCTACCTATGGTCAAAGTCCAAGTTACATCCCAACTTCTCCATGAAGTTTTCCTGATCATCCTAGCTGAAAATAAATCCTCATTCCTCCAAATTCCTATAGTACTTGGCTCAGAGTGAGTAGAAATAGCTATTCTTGCTGTTTTGGCCAGAAACCCCTCCCAGGTTGATTTTTTTAAAAATTAGGTAAGAGAGACCATTGCCTAGCCTTAATCTTTGAATGGGTGTTGCCTCAAACAGTTAAAGAGCTTAGCTAGACCAAGGTCTCCCACTTTATCTGGGACCATCCCCAGTTGTTCTGATCTGTTATCTTTCCCACTGGACCCAGATGGCTCCAGAGGCGAAGGTGAGGCTGGTGACTTTACACAACCCTCCCTCACTTAAATCCAGTTCACTTGCCAGTCAAAACATTACTTCATGACGTCATTGATCTTCTTCAAGAATAAAGTATAAACAACAACAATATAATGCAGGTATTTGCACATCATAACCTAGCCCCACTCCTGCCTTTTCAGCCTTCAGACATCTTACCCCCCAACACATACTCTTTAATTTCCTGACACTAGCCTTCAGGCTGTTTCGTGAATAAACCATTCCATCTCTCAGCTCCAGGCATTTTCTCTGGCTGTCCCCCACACCTGGAAAGCTCTTCCTCTACCTCAACTACGACCTCCCTATCTTTATTTAAATCCCAAATAAAATCTTTGTCTACAGGAAACCTTTCCTAACAACAGCACTTCCTCCTTTTTCTTCCTCTTCCTACTCCCCTCTTCTTCCTCCCCCTTCCTTTTCTCCTCCTCCTCCCCTGGAGGAGGCAAGCTTTGATCACTTAGACTTTGTAAGGGATCTTGGGGTTTGGGTGCTAGATTTTTTCCCTCCCTACTTACTCATCATATCATTGAATTTTTTTTAAAAACCAGGACAATTAACTCTTGTTTCATATAGTTTTCATTTATGATTTCTTGAAATATAGCTCTGAAAAACCAGGCTTCAATAGACTGGAATTCAAATAGAGCTGACTATGCATTTAAACCCAAATCACTGGCTTTCACTGATTGGCCAATAATAGGCCTCAGCCCAAGTCTTACTTGCTCCTTGTTTGAGTTTTGATGGTTCAGAGTGAACGTAAATAGCAATTGTTTTTGTTCTGTCCAGAAACGATAAGGTCTTCCCCTCCTTTATTGTTTTTTTGTGAGATTTTTATTGGAATGAAAAGTAGATGGTCTTTTACCTCAATTTTTACCTAGTCTTTAACTACTAAATGGGTGTTGTCTCAGAAAAACAGACTTGGGAAAGACCTTAGCTTAAAAAAGTCCAAGGTCTTTCCTTGCATCCTGGACCATTGCCTGTAATCCTGATCTATGTCTTGCCGCTGAACTCCAATGACTGGAGGAGAAAGTGGGACCCCAGTTAACTCACAAGTCAAGGCATCCCCCGCCCAGATGTCATTGGTCCTCTCCCAGAATGATGAACAACAGCAAGAAACAACAACCCCTCTTAATTCCAATGCTTTCCCTCTTTTATTATTTCCTAATTATCTTGTATGTAGCTTATATACCTTTGCTTGCATGTTGTTTCCCCCATTAGATTGTAAGCTCTTTGAGAACCCAGACTGATTTTTGACTTTCTGTATCCTCAGCACTTAGCTCAGAGCCTGGCACATAAGGGGAGTTTAATAAATGTTTATTGATTAATTAATTAATCTGTCAACCAGATGCTAAGTTTACAGAGGGTCAACATTGTACCCTAAAGCTATTTCCCAAAGAACCTTGCATGCTAAGTGCTCAGTAAATGTTGATTAGATGATGCCCTTCTTTTCCTTCTTTCAGAAAGGAATATCCTTTTTGACAGAAGAGTTGGGAAAGGAACTTTGAGCCTGAGGAACCATTTTTAAGAGCTTACTAAGTTCTAGGCACTGTGCTAGGCACTAGAGATACAAAGGCAAAAATGAAAAAAAGTTCCTGTCCTCAAGGAGTTTAAATTCTATCAGGAGAGACAACATAAGCTTATATAAGTAAAAATAAAAACCAGGTAAATACTTGTACCAAACACATGTCCTTTGGGTATAAGTACCTCAGAAATTCACATTCTTGATAGCCATCCTCAATGCTGGAAGCCATTATTCAAAGATTCTTTCCATACTTTTTCCCCATAGCTCATTTCCTATATGCTAGGATTCTTTTCTTGTATGTATTTGGGGATGTAGGGTTTCAGGGTGGACTCTTCCTTTTTGATGGTCTCCAAATACAGTTCTTGGACTTCTAAGTCTTGATATTCTCAAGACATTCCTCAATTAAAATGACTTGTCAATTTCTTTTTACCTGGAAGAAGTTTAGACTAAAAGATTTCTTATATCTGTTCCAGTTCCAAAACTGTATGACTCTATGATCCCGTTCATTCTCTATTTTTCTATTACCATCCCATTTTCTCCCACAGACTACAAAGTGAAAACTGGCAAGGGATATAGGGTAGCCCGTCAAGTAAGTCTAACAAAATGTTTAATTTGACAGTTACTTAAGACAGATAATGAGCTATGCCTAATTGAATAATGGGAAATCTGCATTAACATTTTGGAAAATGCAATGCTCTCACTGATCCTAAAATATCTGCTCCTAAAACTGGCCATTTTAAGCAAAATTTATATAAAAAATAATCCAAAGGTCAATGGAAAACACATGAGGTGCATGTGTAGAACGCCACCAATAACAACTCCTGTAGAGGTAGGAAAAATAATACTAAGGACATGTGTGAATCAGAAAAGAAGGCAGGCAGGGATGAGAGGCAACACCTGGGCCATCTACTGGCTGCACCAATATTCAAGAGATAACAAAAGGTTTTAGTGTTTTGGGTTGATTCTCCAAGGGAAACATAGACAAGAAGTAAAAAGGATGACAGGCTATAGAGGGCCTGTGCTTCCTATCTTTGGGGGCAGTACCACCAATGCATACATCTATAAAAGCATATATCCTTCTGTTTTAAGTGTTACAATCAAGTACCTGAATAGTTTTTTAGTTTTGCTGAGAAACTTATGCAATTATGTTCAGTAAATCTAGGAATACATGGTTTAGAGTCCATCTGAAATACCCATCCCAATTTTTTTTAAAGCAATCAGGGTTAAGTAACTTGCTCAAGGTTACACGGCCTGGTGTTTCTGGGTGGGTGCTAAGTGTCTGAGCCCGGATTCGATCCCCAAGTCATCCTGACACTGGAGCCGGTGCTCTTACTCGCTGTGCTACCTGGCCACCCCTCATCCCAATTTTTCCATGCCACACCTACACTTCTTATTTAAGAAGACCAAGATCTTCCTTCTACTAGAAGCTATCTTTTGCTCTTTTCTGTTCTCAAAGAGTTTCCATGGGTTTATTTTTTTTTAACGGAGGTTGTTAAGAAGCTAGTGCTCCCCCCTATTCTATAACGTTTAGGAGTATCTAACTTAAACCAGAATTAGTGGTACCTTTATGGTATCTAAAGATAGTTAATTTACTAGATTGAGAAAAAATTATAAAAGGGGCAATTGAGGAAGAAGGGTTACCACTTTGTTAGTGTTTGTGAGCCGGAAAACCACCCCACATTATGGGGTATATAAACTACGTCTTCTAAGAAGTGGTATTTGAATAGCTCCAATGGACCCAAATGATAGACATTCTCCAATGCTGCTGTCCTATTTGGCTATCCTCTACTAGTGCTTTCACTATATGAGGCAGTGTTGTTTTGTCCTTCGTTTTCAGAGGACCAGTGACTTGTGCATTAACTGGATTTAAGTGAGGCAGATTTCTGCTGTTAGCAGCCTCACTTCTCTCTTCCAGAGTCATCGAAGTCCAGGGCAAGACAAAAGTGAAGATGACTGGCAATGAACCAGGATGCAGTGGATGACCTTGGTGTCTGATGTCTGACCAAGCTCTAAGCACTCCACAGTGCTTGCTTTGTGGCTATTGGAACACATTTTTCTCATCCACTCATTCTGTCAGTGGGAAGTTCTCCCATGCTTGGGGTAGAAAGCCCCCTAATGATGGGGTACCTGGGGTCTAGATCAATTTGTGATATCAACTTGTAAAACCAGTCTGTTCAGTTGCAACTGCAATTTGTCCTTTCCCATCCTTGAGCTCTGCCCCTTCTCCCTATCCCACACTCCACCTAGGCAACACCCTGTGACCCCTTTGTTCTTACTTAATCTCTTCATTTCTTCTGGGCCTGGCCCACACCCTCCTTTATGTTTGCCTTTTGTCTCCTTGGGACTGGCCCAAATCTTACCTAAACTATCTATTCACATGCTCCTCTTGGTCAGCTCTGACCTTTGTCTATGCACTGAGGCCCCTCCTGTCTGGTCAGCCCTGACAATGGCAGCCCTACCCTTTAAAGGTAAAAGCATGTAACCCTCTCACTTGCAGGTCCCCTAAAGGACTCTTGCCCGCTTCTCATGGAAGCGTAACAATAAACTTCTACAACTCTCACTCCAATTAAGCCTGAGACCTTGAATTCTTTCCAGAGGATTTTGCAGGTTTTCAGGTCTTGGATGAGATCAGGGTTCCTGCTGAACCTATTGGGATCCCGTCCCCCATCACTAACTCACCTATGGGTTTGAGACCCTTAATCACTCTCACATTGTTGTAGCCCATCTGCCCAGAGTTCTACTGGATAGTGGCTGCTGCTCATGCTACAGCTTCTTGGAGCCACAGGTGAGAGCTGGGTGATTGGTTGGACACCAAGGTGGATGAGCAGCCTTGAAAACAGCAAGCCCTCACACCACAGACAGCGAGTTTTCCCTGAACACCCCAAACACTACATAAGAGGCAGTGTGGTCTGGTGAACAGAAAGCTATACTTGGATTCAGGAAGCCATGACTTTACTGTATGGCCATGGAAAGTCACAACTCCTCTGAGCTTTAGTTTCTATCTGGGTGAAAGAGCGATGATAATTCCTGCACAGCTACCTTACAGGGCTGTTGTGAGGATCAAATGAGAAAATTTGCATAGCATTTCATGAATCTTGAAGCACTGCAAGTGGCAGGTATTGCAAACTCTTGGACAAATAGCATATATTCACGAAAGGCTTTGAAATATATACAAAAACAAAAGAGGCCCAATGATGTTTTAAATGACGTTCAAAGGATCTTTAAACTGCTGTTGTAGTTTAAAACTTAAACATCAGGGTATATACTTGTACTACTGAACTCACAGAATGTCAGAGCAGGATGGGACCTGGGAGTTCATTTAATTCCACCTTCTTATTTTGTAGCAGAGCAAACTGAAACACAGAGGTTATGACTTGCTGAATTTTTTTGCAGTAACTTAATGACAGAAATTGGACTCAAATCCAAGATTTCTTACTTGAAAGCCTGGGCAATATTTCATAGGAGTGTTGCAAGAAAAGCACTTCATAATCTCTAAGGCATTGTAAACACACACTACCTTATTAATCCTGGCATATCATTCACCACAGTTCCTATGAAATGATATTTGAAAAGCAAGAGAGTGCTCATTTCAAACTTCCAAACTCTGAGCTTGATTTGCATGTCATTATGGTATCCATCATTATATTATGGTCATATGCCTGCATCACCACTCAGTGCAGAACTTTGACTTGACCCACTTGTAATCAGTCAGTTCTTCTATAGACACATGGGACCCAACCACAGCAACATGCAGAGCCCACCCTGACCTCTCCAAATTTCTTAGTCGGTGTGTGCTCACAGGATTCAAGCTTATTTTGAAGCTTTTCTATTTATGACAAACACAATAAGGAAAGATAGTTTGGTGGGGGTTAGGAGGGTACCAGGCCTCTATCAATCTAACAACAAGCATTTATTAGATGTCTATTATGTGTCTGACTCTGTGCTAGACATTGAGGATATAAACACAAAAGTGAAAGAATTCCTGCCCTCAAGGAGTTTACATTTTCCCAGACTAACTGCAGTTCCTTGCAAACGGAAGACACTTGATGAATGCCTATTGAATTCAATTATCTCTAAAAGTCTTGTCTTGCTTAGATGGCATATTTGAAGAGCACAGTAAGATACAGATAATTAGACAGGAATGTATTTTATGAGGAATCTTGACCCTAAACTAGCTACGTTAAGTATACGCCTCTAATCATTGGGGCTGACTTAAAACCTGAAATCATCTTACCTCTGTGGACCCTGTGAAGGCCACTTTATCTACATCCATGTGAGAGGAAATGGCTGCTCCTGCTGTGGGCCCATAACCTGGCACGATGTTCACTACTCCCGGTGGAAATCCAGCCTAATAGAATGAGATGGCCACAAATTGATTCTAAAGAAGAAGGATCTAATACCACTGCAAACAGAAAAGCACCTTGAATAAATGAATAAATGATAAAAGCACTTATTAAGCTCTTGTGTGTCAAATACTACATTAAATGCTGGTGATAAAAATATAAAAGGAAGAAATCCCAACCCCCCCTTCCCTGAATTTATATTCTAATAGGGGAGACAACCTATATAGTAAATTCCATTCACTAGTGGCCAGTAAATGGAACTATGGCTAGGTCAGTCCCATAAATGGGGAGTGGAAACAATGGAACGACAAGTCCATCGATAAGACCTTTGGTAAAGTGATCATAGGTCCCAAAGAAAGCCATGGAAGGGAGGGAGGGGTTAGGAGAATGGTAGCGGGAGTATGTATACTCTGCAGGGTCTGAAAACAACGGCATATGGTCCTAGGCAGTGAAGAAAAACATGGTTTTGTTAAGCACTCATGGGTGGTGTTGGGGGAGGTAGCAATACACAGAGAAGCAAAAATATACACTCTGCCTTCAAGGAGATCATATTCTAATGGGGAAAACACTTGGTAAATTTGAAAAAAATTTGTTCATTTAAATGAATGGTCGTTTTTGGGGGAGGGTGGTACTCTAGCTTTTTTATTCTTTTTTTCCCCCTTTACACAGTAGATTGTTAGAGTATATTGTAACTTATCAAACTTACCTCTTTGATTAGTGATGCTGCATAAAGAGCAGAGAGTGGGGTCTGCTCTGCTGGTTTGACAACCACGGTGTTTCCACAGCAAAGGGCGGGTCCAATTTTCCAAATGAACATAACCAAAGGGAAATTCCACTAAAAAGCAATCAAAAAAGAACCAATTTCCTTGTCATTGAATGGCCTTCTTTGTTAAAGCTATGCGCCAAGGCGTCACTGAGGTACTGGACTGACTCTGGTTTTCAAAGGCCAAACCAGTGGCGTGGGGACTTTGGAAGGTTCCACGTAGATAAAAAAAAACAAAAAAATATAAAACAAAATTAGCAGCTCTTGGGTATGGGTTTGAGGACAGGCTATATATCATTTGAAGACTAGCATAGTAATCTTTAGAGAGGAAGGCTCGTCAGAAGAGCACAATATTTCACCATGCAATCATTTGTATGTAAGGAGGATTTTGTTATCCTTTTTAGAATTCAGATTCTCAGGATCCACGGCCATGGCAATGTCAAATTTCCAGATGTTAGATAATGATTCCCCAAGGATCCTAGATAGTAATTCCTAGAAGCATAGTGATAAGACAGTCCTACTGAGACTGAGCAGTGAGGTATAGAGGTGACATACTGTGATATTTATTATACTTGCAGAGAGTGACATTATTGCTAAAGTTAACCTGCGGGCTTAATGTTGACAAGAGGCCTTCTCTGTTTGTTGCCCTATAGAACAAGTAGGCACTGGTCAGTGAGTGGGGAACCCATTTGGGATCAGGGCAATGCACAGAGGAATGCATATACCTGCCTCAACCAGCCCCCACTGAGGCTTGAGGGAATGCAGGAGAGTGCACAAGCAGGAAGGCCGTGCCTGTCTTGATTGAGATGTAGGGTAGTTGTGCCCCTTCTTATCAGCTCCTAAGACAAGGGTGACTAGGGAATGCTGTAGGAGCTGGTGCTCCCATTATCGGCAACCCTTCTGAGAAGACTAGAGTAGAATAATTTAAGATTATTAACCCCTCCAAAGCTGTCTTCCCATCCTTCCTGTTTGACCAGATCAAGAGTGAATCTGTAGAGGCTGGAGTCCAAAAACTCCAGTGCCTCCTGTGTGTTATTTGTTAAACATCACTGCACCTTGTTTTTTCAGTCCAAAAATTGGTTTCATTGTATAATCGTTGTATGGTATAATTCTGTTTGTCACACCGCTTAAAAGGCAAACAGAGCAGCAAAGTATTCATCAGTAGCATATGCATACACATTTATCTCTCAAGTGTTGCGAGGTACAAGCTTAGAATTCTCAGAGCACCTACATTGTAAGTATTTTATTTTTAACAATCCTCAAATTTTAAATCTTGCACCAAAGAAAGTTTAGTAATAAAGGATTTTTAAATAATACTGACACAATTTTTTAAAGTTTTATATAATAGTCATACCCTTTTTTTTTTGCGAAAAAATTGGCATAAAATCTGTAATGATTATGCAGTAAAACATGGCAGTCACCAATTGAGGATTTTTTCCCCCTCAATACAAGGAACTCAGATCTGTTTATATGGAGAGATTATGATTCAGATTAGAGAAGGGAGGACCCACACTTATGAAATCATAGCTCTGTGATGAAATTTTCCACACATTTCAAATTTCCCAAATCTGAAACAGTTGTTATTATAGTAGTACAAACTTGATTTTTGCATGCTTTTATTGATTTAAGAGTAGTATCAAAAGTAAATCCACAAATAAAAAAAATCATCTTGTATAAAATAGAATGGGAACAGAAAGGATCTTTTTCATTTCTGTTTTTGAAGTGACTTTTCAGCCTGAAAAAATAGCATGTTCATGGTGTAAGAACCAAGTCCTCAGTGGGAAATAGATTGTGGATTCACATTATGTTTAAAGACTGAAAAAGCTCTTTGTTCTTGGGACAATTAGTCATTATTTACAAAATTATCACATTGCCTAGCTGATTTTTTTAGGAATAAGTGGGTCACTAAAAACATCTATCCAGCTGTTAGTGGTTTGTGCTTGCCTCATTTGATTTTTAATAATGCATTTTAAAAGTATTTATAAGTGTCATTTTTTGGCTTTTACCATAACAAGAGGCATAGAAAATTCATTTCCAAACCTAAGAGATGTAGCTAGTTATTTAGATACTATATTTATCATCAAAAGCAGCATGGCATAATGGATATGAGAACTAGCCTCAGTCAAGAAGTCTTGCCTCTATCACATGCTAATTGTATGAACCTGGACAAGTCACTTAACCTTGCATTGCCTCAGGAAAGTATGGAAAGAAGAAGTCCTTTATCAAGAGTGTCAATGAAACTCTATATTTTAGTCCAAAAAGATAAGTTATTTGGTTGGCATATTGGAAAATGTCAACAATAAATCATTTCTGTAGTTAGTATTCTAAGAAATCACAGCAAGGATGACTCGATTTAAAAACAGAGAAAGACATGTTACCATTTGCTTATAAATAAAATTTGAGTGTCATCATTTTAAGTCTGGAGAAAGATACACTGGGTTTTAGGATTGTACGCCAAAATGCTACTGGCAGTACTTTTAAAAATGTTGATACTTCAAAGGATTTTTTATCTCATTGGTGGAGGTATTTCCATCTACACCAAATCATCCCATATGACTTTTGTGCATTTTATACTTTGGAAAAATTCCCTATAGAATTTTCACAGCCTGGAGATGGGGCTTCTCAGCAATTAGAGATTTCTAGTCGGCAGTTCAAAAAAGATGTTGAGCAATGGGGTGTGTTGTAATTACACTGAAATGATGCCCTCTGAAGTAAAATACTTAAGTCTCTCTTTATTCCATGCTAGAAAAAATAGAACTTATAAAACTGTATCATACTACAAAGGGACATAATAAAAAGCAATAAAAAAAGAAAATCCATCTTTAAATTGGGTAAAATGCCTTATGACTTTAATGAGGATATCTGATTCGTTGGCACTGCAGTTTTAGAAAATACTCCTGGGTCCTGAAAGGGCAAGAATTCCTAGTTTACAAACAGGGAGTCATTTATTCACTGGGGGAGTAAGGCTTCACTATGACTTACGGTACAATACTTCTACAACTTTTGAATTTAGCACAATTCTAAATATAATTTTTATGGGACAAAAAGTCCATGGTTGATCCTTTAATCAGAGAATTTCCGAAGTCATATATGTCGAGGCAACTTACAGGAATGATTTGGCCACAAACACCAACAGGTTCATGTCTTGTGTAAGAGAAATACTTTCCATCTAAAACAAACAAACAAACAAAAAGCACATTAAACTCAAAGATACATTTGAAACAGCTATGATATGATGGATAAAGCCAACTATTAAGTATATACAAAATGGAGATTCATGACACATCTCTGACCTCAGGCCAAATCAGCTACCTTGATGCCTGGGTATTGGATATGTTTTAAAAGGTGATATATTCCTACTCCTCAGATATTACAAACCATATTTGCAAATATTTCCAGAAAACAAATGGCAAAATGGCAATGAATGGAGTGGTGGTGGGGAGATGTAGGGAAGGTGCCAAAAATTATACTTTTGCAGCTTTAATATGCCAAGATTTAATAGCAAAATAGAAATCAGGCTTTCTAAAAAATGCAGGCTCCATTCTCTTTGCTGGAGGTACAACCTCCCACAGTGATCTGCCCCAAATGTTTTGTTTTTTCAAATAACAACAAACAAAAAATAACAAGAAACCCCAAACATCTCTTCTAATACTCCCTTTTCCTTCCCCAGCCCCATTAAGGACAACTGGTTTATAACTGATTTTAACTTCATTCCACAAACTTACAAATTTCATTTGGTCTTTCCTGCTAAATCTTATTTAAATTTCCATAGATTCTAGGCCCTAAAGAAATATGGTGGCTATCAAAAGACAGGACCGAATCCAACTTCCTCTTGGTGTTCCACCAGAAACTAGTTAAGTACTTTACACATTTGTCATTGTTTAGTCATTCAGTTATGTCCAACTCTTCATAATCCCATGGATCATAGCCAGGACTTCTTCTATCCTTCACTACCTCCCATTCTCTGTCAAAGTTCATGTTTTTTGCTTCCATGACACTATCTATCCATCTCATGGTCTGCTCTCTCCTCCTTTTGCCTTCAATCTGGGTCTTTTTCAATGAGTCCTGTCTTCTAAACTAAAGTATTTGACCTTCAGTTTCAGTATATTTGGCCTTCCAATGAAGCGTCTGAATTAATTTATTTAAATACTTTACAGTTAGTGTGTGCTTAATAAATTATTTTTATATTTAATACCCATTTATTAATATCTCTGTGTACATTTCATTCCTTCTCTTAATCAATCTAGAAAATCGAGTCTCAAAAAGAGCCACATGACTATGCCTCGTTTTTTCTTACTTCATTGTGTTTCATTTCCCATGACCTTCCCGTTTCTGTGGTTCATTTTTGCTTGGCCTTTTGACTGACTGGTTTTTAGGTAGTTGCAGTGTTATTAAGGCTGTTTAAATCCCTGGAGAAGCTTAAGGATCATCTCCATCAAATCTTCAACTACTAGGTTCATTAAATTGGAGAGTGACATTGATCCTCAAAGAGTAGAGGTAGAATATGATCAAAGGACAATTTTTCCTCCATGTTCTCATAGAACCAGTTAGGTTTTAGATGAATAGTTAGTTCTCCCAACTTTTCTTGTCAAACTCTGTTTCTCTTAAAAAGCAATAAATGTAATTTATACCATGCATCACTTTGAGCTCTTCTGTTCTGGAGTTAAATTGAACCAAATTCCAATGACATTACAAGTTCTTCAAATTTCTAACTGTTTATCTTTCCATGAAGTTATTTGCACACCCCATTAATATATATATTACATATGAATTTTATATATTATACATGCATACATATTTATATGTATATATACGTGTGTATATATATGTATATATACATACATACATATATATATATAAGACAGAGAAGATTCCTTAACACAGTTAAACTTGGCCACAGACTCATTTTCATTTTTCTTTGAGTTAACAAGCTTTTATGGGAACTTAAATCATCAGTACAAAGCAAGACCAGGGGTACATGATTGTGCTGGTATATTATTGGAGCACAGAAGGAATCCTAGCTAATTACCTGTTACCTGAGCATAATTTACCATTGCAGATAAAAAAAAAGGTAAAATGTCAAGCATCAGTTTGAAAAGTTTGACCCTTGGGAGAAAACAGTATACATTTGACTACACAATAATTAGATCAACTGAAGGATATTGAATAGTTATTAAAATATTTCTAAGCCTGTTATTGGCATAATTTTGCTGAATCTGTAATTAAAGGGGAGATGATGAATATTAGCAGACCCCAGCACCTGCCAAGGTGAAATTTTTATTATCTGATTAAGGAATTTTGGTATCAAGTATTTGGTTGTAGCTAGATTTCTTCAATCTCTATTTTTTAAAGAGATCATATATACTTACCTATTGGGATTGTACGACCCTGGATCTTATCTGCCCAACTTGCAAAGTAGCGTAAAGTCTTCACACAACCTCCTAAATCCATCAGATATGCATTGGAAAAGACTTTTCCACCATTCACAGATTCTATTGTCTGTGGAAAAAAAAAAGATTAAACACAAACTGAGCTCAATATATTTGTCATGAATTTAAAAGAAAATATTAACACTATTACTTAGGTAACAATCCTACTCTAATGTAAAGACAATATGGCATAGCAGATATGAGTCCTAGACTTGAAATTAGGAAGATCTGACTTCACATTTTGCCTCTGATACTTCATGTCTCTGCACTCTGGGTAAGCAGATCATTCTGTTTATGCTTGTGACAAATTCCCTAGATTTATTCTATTGGTTCCACTGTTGGAATGGGAGATAAATGTGCTGGAAGGAAAGTAAACAACTGGTTAAGATATTGTCTAAGGGTGAAATTGGCTAAGTTTAGATTTGGATCATAATTTAAAATGTAGAAGCAATAGGCTCTTGGCCAGGGTTGGAGTACACATAAAAAAGGTTGGTAAGAATGAGTTTGGCTGGAGGCTTGCAAATATAAACAAAGCATATTTTTAGTTGAAAACAAAAGGGGAAAGAAAGAAATGGATGAAAAAAACCCCCACCATCTACCAAACTTGGTGGTATATAGAGTATATATAGCATAGGAAGAATTATGGAAGTAGGTGTCAAAAAGTTCAAAAGAAGAACAAGTAGACAGTAACAAAACCCACCACCTTAGCTGACTAATGCACAAAATACAAGTGATAGTGAAAGTGAATGAAAGACTTGATAGGAACTGGTATGCTACTGGAATAGAAATCTCAAAGGGAAAACCTTACTCCAAAGAAATTAGATAGATAAAAGGGAGGCAAGGAGCACTGTATATTAAAAACATAGGCTCATGTAAGGGAATCTTAGAATAACAATAATGATAATAATAGAATCTCCATATCACCTACTATGTGCCAGGCACTGTGCTAAGCCCTTTGCAAATATCATGTCATTTAGTCCTCACAACAACCCTGGGAGGTAGGTGTTATTATGATGCCCATTTTACAGTTGAGGAAACTGAGATAAAGAGAAAGTAAGTGACTTGCCCAAGGTCACGCAGCTAGCAAGTGTTTGAAATGGTACTGGAACTTAGGTTATCCTGACTCTAAGCCTACCTTTACCACCTAGCTGAGAGGGGCAATCAAAATGAAAAGAACACTTGTGAAGATCAGTGGAAGCAGAAGCAATATTGTCAGACACTAATGTTATGGGAATAGGAATCTAAGATCTTCCCTGCCCCTTGGCCCTTTGATAGGCTTATGTGACTCTGAGAACCTTCCTTGATTTGAAAATATACTCTGCCCACTAATAGGCTGAATGTGGTCACATGGAACCTGTGGCAGGAGGCTTCTTTTTCAGGAATGCCCACATCTTGGTGCTTTGTGATTGGGCAGTGGGTCAAGAAGTCTGTGACATTCTCTGAGCCAGGAGAAGGCTGTGTAGACCCTGATGTGAGGTTTTGTTTTGGGGCTTACTTTGGGAAGAGTTGTGGGATTTGACCAGACGAGACTCTGGGGAACTGTTGAGCCCCCTGTCTTTGAAAACCCAGATGTTGCTGCTTCCCTCTCTGGTAACTGACTAGGTATGGATGTAATGGTCAGACAGCTGGAAGCCTGTCTGCTGATATGTTTCTCTGTCTGCTTGTAACTTGTTTGTGTTCCCTGAAGTTCAGGGTGTTGACCTTTTCCCCCTGAACTAGGTAAATGACACATGTTTGATTAAACAAGATTGTTAACCCATTTTGAGTTGCTTTCCTTTAGAAAAGCAGATCTAAGAACCTGTGCTAGCAGCCATCCTGGGTATGCTAGGGTGCTTGCTGCTACAACTAGGGCTATAAAAGTCAGCTCCTTGGATAAAAAACCAAATCAAAAGAAGAAGCATTTATTAAGCACTTACTGTGTGCCAGGTACTGTGCTAAGATGTGAAAACTAGCTAGACAGTAGTGCTTCTTGGAAAATAAATCTGGAGGTTTCATTGTGCTGAATATTTAATCTCTATATGGTAAATAAGAATCTAGGTGGTGCAGTGGATAGATCACTGGGTCTGGAATCAGAAAAACCCGAGTTCAAATTCAGCTTCAGACACTTACTAGTTGTGTCACCCTGGGCAAGTCACTTTACCTCTTTCTGCCTCAGTTACTTCAATTATAAAATGGGGATAATAGTAGGTAATGTTAAGGGAATTTGAAGGTCTTCCCTGTCCCTTAATAGGCCTAAGTGATCCTGTGGAGCCCATGTTGGGAGGAGCTTGCCCAATGGGTAGAGCAGGAAGTATGGGTAAGGCAGAGCTGATCGAGAGTGAGACAGAACTGGGAGAGAGGGAACAGGCAAAGAAGAGCAAAGCAGCTAATGTGAGTGAGAGAGGGGAGTGATTTTGCCTAAGGGAACTTGCTTTGTGGGGAGGCCTAACAGAGGGAAGGTTTGGGATGTTTGGGCTCTCTGGATTGGTGATGTATAAGAACTCTGTCTTAAAAAGAATACTTAGGACATTGGTGCTCCCTGCATTGGCAATGTGTACAGACTCCTTTGTTACTATGATGGATTTGGCTTTCTGGTGTCTGAATAAATGTCTTGGTTTTGTCTTTCAAGAAGGGGGTCTGTTATATCTTATGATTCAAACTTGGAAATATACCTACATATTCATAGCATCAGTGAAATATAATAGTACCTATGTACCAAGGTTGTTGTGAGGATCAGAAGAGATGATATTTGTATCACTGTGCACAGTGCCTAGAACTTTCCAAGCAGGTGTAAATGATAATTCCTCTCCCCTTCCTCTGATATGGCGGCCAAAAATATATTTCAATTTCTTGAAGACCAACCTCATGGAAAAGGGATTCAACATTTTCTGATTGTAGGAACAATTGGAGGAAATCATAAAGAGGTGAATTTTGGCTTGATGTAAGGAAAGAATTCGTAATGATGAGAGCTATCCAAGCATAGAATGGTTGGAAGTAGTGTCTTCCCTTTATTGGAGGTCTTTAAACAAAGATTAGGGGACACTTTAGGGATAAGTTCTAGATGGGTGGAACTAGACACACTCTGGACTCTTTCCAGCTCCAAGTCTCCAAGATTCTGTGAGAGTGTTTTGTAATCCGTTTAAAATTCTGCAAAACAATGAGATGTTTTTGAGAAGCAGTAGGGGACCCTGGATAAGAGAACTGGCCTGAAAGAACTGGATCTGAGGTCTAACTCTGCTATTATTGTTCTTTGTCCTTTGTTGTCTAAGAAAACCATGACTTCAAGGAGGTGAGGCCATGACTTGCGAATGAATTGGATTCAGGTGAGGCAAAGTAATGCAAGGTCACCAGCCTCACTTTCTCCTCTGGAGCCATCTGGGTCTAGTGGCCAGATATAAATCAGGACCACTGGAGATAGCCTGGGATGCAAAAAAAAAACAAACCGAAAAAACCAAATCTCTGACTATGATTGGTCTGCAAGAATTGAATCTGAGATCTAACTATGGCTATGTGACCCTGAGTAAGTCATAGCCACTCAGTGATAAAAATTGTAGGGAAGAGGCTGCCTTGCATTCTCTATACCAACTTTTAGGAGAGTGAAGTAAAACAGCTTGTAAAGGAATTCCTTAAAACCCTCAAGAGTTTGGGGTTTTTTCGAGGACATGAAATCATCATTGTAAACAAAACCAACTCATAACAAAGAATAAAATTGAGGCCTCTATAAATCCCTCCCTTTATGCAGTGGATACTTACTGCCAATAGCAGACGGTCTCTTTCAATTAAATCAGCCAGTTTGTTCAGGAGCCGTCCTCTCTCTGAAGCATCCATTGTCCGCCATGGGGAGCCAATCTGAAAAGCCTCCCTTGCGGCTTTCACTGCCTTATCCACATCCTCCTAAAAAATCAAACAAAGCTAAATTCAGGAGAAGGATACTCAAGCACTATTTCCCAATTTAATTTCAACATGGAACACTTTGGGGATCGAAATATACTGATAGGACTCATATATATTGACTCAAAATTATGAAACATTTCTGCAAAAAAAGAAGCTGGGGAAATTAAAGAGAAGGAATTACGGCTATTTTCATTTTTCCAAATGTTTATCCAATTAAAGTATTTTAGAGATGCCCTTTTAAAACATAACTATCTTATTTTCACATGGAAAAACCACACATCTGGTAAATCTAATAGGCTACAAAGATAAAATGTTCATTAAAGAACATGTAAACCAACCCCCTCATTTTTCATAGGAGTTAACTGAAAAGTCCAGAGAATTGAGCTGATCTGCCCAAGGTCACCTAGGTGACACAAATAGGGTTTGAACTCAAGTCTTCTGACTAAACACAATGCTCTTTTCACTATTCCTGTCTATCTCTCTTACTCCAAACACTATGGATAAATCCATTGTTTAACAATGAATATTTCAGAAAGGAAAATAGTTAACATTATCATTTTTCTAATAGAACTACTACTCATGTGACATGTAGTAGTATGTCTCCCTAGAGCACTGAGAAATGCCTTACTAAAGAGAACATTATAGAGGACACTGGATCTGGAATCCAGAAGATTGGAATTCATATGCTGAGTCACTCATTAACTGTATGACTGAGATCAAGTCACCTAACTTCTCTGAGCTTCAATTTCCTTTTGTGTAAAACACAGGGGTTAGCAAAGAGTAAAAGCAACATTGCACAATGACCAACTATGGCAGACTCAGCTCTTCTCAGCAATGCAATGATCCAAGACAATTCCAAAAGACTCATGATGGAAAATGCTATCCATAACCAGAGAAAGAAGTATGGAGTCTGAATATAGAGAAAAATAGGCTTTTTTTCTTTCTTGGGTTTTTTTTCCTTTCATTCTGAGTCTTTTTTTTTTCTAACAACGAATGTGGAAATATGTTTAATATGTCTGTATATGTATAGCCTGTATCATATATTGCCAGTATATAATAATATATTATATATAATATATTTATATTATATAATACATATTTATTATATATATACTATATATGTTATATATAGTATGTATATATACACACACACACACACATATATATATATATACAGTATATATAATACGATATATTGCCAGCCGTCTTGGAGAGGGGGAACATTTAGAACTCAAATCTTATACAAGTAAATGTTGAAAATTAAAAATAAATTAATTAAAAAAAAACCCAAATATAAACAAACAAAACAAGAGCCCATGATAATTTCTACATCAATATGTGCTCCATTAGAATGAACACTGAGTTTGAATCGTAGTTCTGGCACTTACTGCCTCTGATATAGTAAAAAAGACACACACACACACACACACACACACACACACACACACCCCAAAACCTCCCCAAAACAGGGGGTTAGACTCATTGGTCCCTTCTATTTCTAAAGTATGATCCTATGAGTAATGGTTGCCATATATTTTGGCTATTTCCCAATGGAAATTCATTCACCAGGATCTCACTCAAGTCCCACACCTTCCATGGGGTTTTTCCTTAACTCTTATAAGTCTTTATGGAGAGTTAAGTATGACATAGTAAAAAGAGTATTGAACCTGGATTCAGGGAACCCAATCTAACATTCCAGTTTTAGTGCTATTGGTGAGCCATTTAAAACCTGTGACACTTAATTTCCTCAGTCTGTAACATGGGGATAATGTCATCTTATATTTCTTTATAGGGCTATGGTGCCAGTCACTTTTTGAATTCTTAAGATGCCATATAAATAAAAATTATTATTTTATTGATTTTTTTCTTTTAGGAATTTTGTTATCATTTGTTTTTATATCACTTAGATTTCTCATATCCTTCTTTTCCTTTCCTGCAACAGAGTATTTTCCTTATAAGAAACAATTAGGGGGAAAAAGGAAAAGAAATAAAATTTAGCAAAATTTGAATTGATCAAGGCATTAAAAAAATTTGACATTCTACTCCTCTGCAGATCTTTGCAGAGGTTAGAGGTGGGTGTGGCGGGGAGGAGTAATTTGTCATATTTCTTGTTCTTTGTAACTTCACACCATTTATTTTCCCACTGTTATATGGTGATTGTTCATTTCTATTCTCATGACTGCTGTCATTGTATATGCTATTTTCTTGGCTGTACATTTTTCATTTCGCATCAGTTCATTTTTCTTTTCTTGTGTCAACTGCATTCATCAAGTTCATTATCTCTTACAGCACAGTGACATACTATTATGTTTACACACCACAATTCATTTAGGGGTGAGGAACCTGGGGCCTTGAGGACACATCTGGCCTTCTAGGCCCTTATGAGCAGCTGTTTGACTGAATCCAAACTTCACAGAATGAATCCCCTTAATAAAAGGATTTGTTCTGTAAAACTCGGGCTCAGTCAAAAGGCGACACCCAAGGACCTAGAAGGCCACAGGTTCCCCACCCCCCTCCAGCAAAAGGGCTTTCCTTTGCTACTGCAGTAAGTACTACTCTATTTTGTCCTATATTGCCACTCTACCTGCTTTTTTTTCTTTCTGTTCGTTGTATCCTTAGGATATAGTTCTAACAGAGGAATCTTGATGTCAAAGGGTATGGATGTTTTAGTCACACTTTTACATAATTCCAAATTTCTTTCCAAGAATAGGTGTACCAAAGTGCCTCTGCTTTTTCATAACTTTCCCAATATTGGCTATTCTCATCTTTGCCAATTTTCTGGGTGTGAAGTGGAATTGGAAAATTCATTTGATGTGCACTTCTCTTATTGTTAGTGATTTGGAGCATTTATTCATATAGTTTTAATAACAGTTCTATTATTTTAGTGACTTTAATAATAGTTTATAATTCTTTTGAGAACTATTTGTTCATATCTTTTGACTATTTATCTATTTAGGACTTTCTTTTAGTCAGTTGTTATCTGTTACAGATGAAATAAATATAGATTATAAATAATATAGATTAAATGTCAAACTCTTTAATTAGAAATATTCAACATGGGGCAGCTAGGTGGCACAGTGAATAGAGCACCGGCCCTGGAGTCAGGAGGACCTGAGTTCAAATCTGGCCTTAGACACTTAACACTTACTAGCTGTGTGACCTTGGGCAAGTCACTTAACTCTAATTGTCCTGCCCTCCCCCTTCAAAAAGCAAA
This sequence comes from Petaurus breviceps papuanus, assembly GCF_028583685.1. Lineage (NCBI taxonomy): Eukaryota > Metazoa > Chordata > Mammalia > Diprotodontia > Petauridae > Petaurus > Petaurus breviceps. The sequence continues at coordinate 190,979 of NW_027185764.1, forward strand.
AACCCAAACAAAACAAAAAAAGAAATATTCAACATAAGTTTTTTTTGCAAGTACAATGCTTCTCTTTTATCTAGATACATTAATATTGTGTAAAGGCATTGCAATTTCATGTAACCAATATTATCTATTTGATTATTAATTCTCTCTCTTTTTTTTTTTTTTGCTAAGAATGCACTTCCTAAGTGAGAGCTGTGAAAGGTACAGGATCTGCCTCTCTTTTATCATTGTTGTTGTTCCTGCTGCTGAAGTGAAACTTCTTGACACATTTGCACCATTTCGTCTGCATGATATGACTTGGTATCCAATTATATGCTGTCTACTGTTCTTTGCTATTACTAGTCTGGTTTTACCAAGATGTAAGCTCATAGATGTTGGGAACCATTTCTTATTTTTTCCCTGTGCTTTCCCACATTATATCTAGAACATGGTGTGTGTGTGTGTGTGTGTGTGTGTGTGTGTGTGTGTGTGTGTGTGT